>NW_025299591.1:0-928 GCF_018294505.1 Triticum aestivum | reverse complement strand
TGGAAATCACTTCGGGACCCCAAAACTGAGTAATAGTCCAAGAAACGGGCCAGAATCGGCCAAAACTGCGAGACTTGACGACCAACACGTAAGCACACCTTGGGGTTCGACAGCAATGGAAATCGCTTTAGGACCCCAAAACGGTGAGTAATAGTCCACGAAAGGGACAGAATCGACAAAAACCGCGATTGTTGATGACCGAAACATAAACGCACCAGGGGTTCGTCAATCGTGGAAATCCCTCCGGGACCCGAAACAGCGAGTAATAGTCCATAAAACGGGCCAGAATCGGCCAAAACTGCGAGTGTTGATGAACGACACGTAAGTGCATCTTTGGGTTCAACAACTATGGAAATCGCTTCGGGACCCCAAAAAGGTGAGTAATAGTCCACGAAACGGGTCAGAATTGGCCAGAACTATGAGTGTTGACGACGGGCACGTAAACACACCCCCGGGATCGTGAATCGTGGAAATCGCTCTGGGACCCCAAAACGGTGAGTAATAGTCCACGAGACGGACCAGAATTTGGCAAAATGGTGAGTGTTGATAACCGACACATAAACGCACCCCGGGGATCGCAAATCGTGTAAATCGCTCTAGGACCCCAAAACGGTGAATAATAGTGCACCAAACGGACCAGAATCGGCCAAAACTGCGATTGTTGATGACCGACAAGTAAGCGCACCGTAGGGTTTGTCAATCGTGGAAATCACTTCGGGATGCCAAAACTGTGTAATAGTTCAAAAACGGGCCAAAATCGTCCAAAACTGCGAGTCTTGACGACCAACACGCAAGCACACCTTGGGGTTCGACAAAAATGGAAATCTCTTTGGGACCCCAAAACGGTGAGTAATAGTCCACGAAACGGGTCGGAATCAACAAAACCTGCGAGTGTTGATGACCGACACGTAAACGCACCCAGAGGTTC
>NW_025299590.1:0-928 GCF_018294505.1 Triticum aestivum | reverse complement strand
ATTTTTTTTTTGACTGCCCGGACCCAAAAACTGGAAACGGGTCAAAAAAAACTTCCTATAATGGCACCTGTCTCAAAACACTCAGAAACACCTAAAAATAGGATAGCCAGAAATTTTTTCGAAAAATGCGTTTTCGAAAATTTTTGGGCCTAAACGGAGCGTGGCTACCCGACTCTTTTTTTTTCCGAAACCTACTCCGGCAAGGAAACACGAATCGGAATCTAGATTGATCCCGAAAACAAACCTAATAAGCAAGGAACTCGGATTGGTGGTGGATATATGGTGGTGGTATATGGCAGCGGTGGTAGTATATGGATATGGATCGGTGGTGGTATATGGACACGGATTGGTGGTGGTATATGGATACGGATTCGGAGCGGTGGTGGTAGATGGCAGGGGCGATGATGATGGTGCGGCGACGGCGTGATAACTTGTGAACAGAACTCGAAACTCTAAAAGACTAGACGCTAAGACCAGCAACTGAACACGACGATGCAACCGCAAATTCAACAAAGCAAATACAGAAAAGATTATGCAAGGCTCAGATTGGTTCGGATGGGATGAACTAACCCTAATTTTTTTTGGCTTTTTCGTGGACTATAGGTATGAAGAACAGACTCGATCTAAACTACGAAAAACTGTAAAATCTCACCGAGCAACCTGGAAATCTGATACCACTTGATAGAGGCAAAGGTGTCCCGTCTTTCGATGAGATGGTGGATTTCGCTTTGGTGGAAGTCGACTTTGACGATCCGACTACGAACGTGCGAGGACGTCGCGCCTTAGCAATCGCTAAACCAACTCCGAGAGGTTATTGACCACGCCGGAGCACGATCAACCTGACCACGAGGGTCTGTTTCCTGCGAGCAAACGAAGAACAAGCAAGAAACTAAGATTGCAATCTGGATATTGCGAAAATAAGATGAAA
>NW_025299589.1:0-928 GCF_018294505.1 Triticum aestivum | reverse complement strand
GATGACCTCTGATGAGAGGTGGCCTAATCATGTGGTGACATGAAGGGCAGCAAGGTGGTACTGTTGTAGCATGCCAGCCTTGTGTCATCCGACTTTTCCGACGTTAACATGGTTGGAGCCGTGTTATCGTCCCTTCCCCTTTCCGTGCTACCACATGTCTCATTGCCAGGATACGGTTTAGTAAGTTGGTAACCTCTTTCCGTGTACACACCAAACAGAGAGGCCGGGATGATGGTACCTTGGCCCAGGATTAAAGCCAGTCATTCGGTCAGGGGGCATGGGTGTTTCCGGTTGGGACCGAGAGGGGGGGGCACCCCCTTATAGCGCGCGTATAGAAATTTGATCCCATGCTACGCGAGGTTGTAGCCTCCCCGACTCAAGGTTTTTCTTGAATGTTGCCGAGGGTGATCCCTGGCTTCGGATGGTTGAATTGGGTGTGTACTGGTTAGACGTGTTCCTCCCAGAACACCGTAGACGGAACTAGTCCCCATGACTACTGAAATCCGTTGGCTGTGGTTAAGTACAAACTCTGCAGAGTCAATTCTTTCCAAATCATCGTATCCATGATCAGTAGTGTATACATTATATCCATATCTATCCATGTGAAAAACTTGTCCCCGGTGAACAAGCTCAAGTGGTAAAATCTCAGGTTTTATTGTTATTCCAGTGGATGGACAAGCTTTATTTTGTGTCTCATGCTTGTGATAATTTATGTCTCCGAGCTGTTGTAATAATGAAATGTGATATAAGCCCTTTAGGTGACGTCGCGCAGACGTCCGACTGTGGCGTGTACTCGTTTCTCACTTTCGATATAAGCCCTTTATGTGATGTCGCTCAGACGTCCGACTGCGGCATGCACTGCCTTTACTTTCTGTTATAAGCCCTTTATGTGGTGTCGCCCCGACGCCCGACTGTGGCATTATCATTC
>NW_025299588.1:0-928 GCF_018294505.1 Triticum aestivum | reverse complement strand
AAATCCTACCGAGTGAAGAGCAACCCTCTCACTCGGGGGCTTAGCTGCAGTCCAAGCACTCGCCTAAGTTGTAAAAATCCTACCGAGTGAAGAGCAACCCTCTCACTCGGGGGCTTAGCTGCAGCCATGTGCTCGCCTAAGTTATAAAAATCCTACCGAGTGAAGAGCGACCCCCTCACTCGGAGGCTTAGCTGCAGCCCTGTGCTCGCCTAAGTTATAAAAATCCTACCGAGTGAAGAGCGACCCCCTCACTCGGAGGCTTAGCTGCAGCCCTGTGCTCGCCTAAGTTATAAAAATCCTACCGAGTGGTAAGCCCGACTTCCACTCGGAGGCTTAGCTGCGGCCCAGTGCTCGCCTAAGTGGACCGCAGGATAAGTCGATTGCAATAAATGCGCCTTTCTTTGAACCTGCAAAAGACATCTCGAGCCGAAGACAATCGTATTCAAGCACCAAATTCAAGTTTGAATCGACATCTAAAGGAACCGAAAGTGCTCAGGCTTCAAGCCCGTTAAGGTTTGTCGGTTACAATCCCACTCGGCATACCGAGGCAAATTTAAAGTATCGAGCCAGAAGAAGTTTTTTACCCCTCCTGTGGAGGGCTGGAAGGTGCAACGAATTCATCAAGGTCAATTCCGTCGGCGATCCGAGTGGCAGCTGCAAGGAAAGTTTCCATAAAGGACCTGAAGTCGTGCTTCTTGGTATTGGCCACCCGAAGGGCCGCCAGCTTCTCTTCTCGCGCGTCTTTGCAGTGGACTCGGGCCAGACACAGAGCGACATCTGCACCACACCGAGCCGAGGACTTCTTCCACTCCTGCACTCGACCAGGGATTGTGTTCAAGCGGGCCATCAGCGACTCAAGGTCATTCTGAAGTGTCTCCTCAGGCCAGAGCGTCGAGTCGATGCGAGATGTGGCGGCCTTCAGCCTTGC
>NW_025299587.1:0-928 GCF_018294505.1 Triticum aestivum | reverse complement strand
TCCTTTTACCGAGGGACACGGCTATTCGAATAGATAAACTTCCCTGCAGGGGTGCACCACATAACCCAACACGCTCGATCCCATTTGGCCGGACACACTTTCTTGGGTCATGCCCGGCCTCGTAAGATCAACGCGTCGCAGCCCCACCTAAGCACAACAGAGCGGTCAGCACGCCGGTCTAACCCTATGCGCGCAGGGGTCTGGGCCCATCGCCCTATGCACACCTGCACGTTGCGTACGCGGCCGGAAGCAGACCTAGCCTAGTGGCGTTCCAGTCCAATCCGGCGCGCGCCACTCAGTCGCTGACGTCAAGAAGGCTTCGGCTGATACCACGACGCCGGGATACCCATAACTACTCCCGCGTAGATGGTTAGTGCGTATAGACCAAATGGCCAGACTCAGATCAAATATCAAGATCTCGTTAAGCGTGTTAAGTATCCGCGAACGCCGACCAGGGCCAGGCCCACCTCTCACCTAGGTGGTCTCAACCTGCCCTGTCGCTCCGCCACAAAGATCCACTTGCGGGTACTCCTACGGGCCGACCCGACTTTAGTCATCACATGTGTCATGTATGTAGTATATAAGTATATACCCGTGATCACCGCCCAGGTGATCACGGCCCGATAGTATAGCACAGCAGACGGACAAGAATGTAGGGCCACTGATGGAAATCTAGCATCCTATACTAAGCATGTAGGATTGCAGTTAAAGGTAACAACAGTGGTAGCAAGGATAGGCTATGCATCAGGATAGGATATCGGAAAACAGTAACATGCTACACTACTCTAATGCAAGCAGTATAGAGAAGAATAGGCGATATCTGGTGATCAAGGGGGGGGGCTTGCCTGGTTGCTCTGGCAAGTAGGAGGGGTCGTCGACTCCGTAGTCGAACTGGGCAGCAGCAGTGTCGGTCTCGTAGTCTACCGGA
>NW_025299586.1:0-928 GCF_018294505.1 Triticum aestivum | reverse complement strand
CCCTCTCTACTTTTTTGCACATGCTATGCGGGTGAAATGATGACACCATGCCAAGTTTCAACCTTTTCAGAGTTCATTTGTAGAGCTTTTCAATTGCAGGGCCATTTAGCTCAAAACAAATCGGTAAATGCATTAAAAATAGCAAATTATGTCACAAAGCGTTGAAAGTTGATGACGTGGCTTTGAATGGTGCATGCTGAATGCAAAAGACGTCCAGAGTTGTAATAAGTTACTAAAATTTTGAATTGCCGATGTAACAGATGAGTTTTCGTCCGAAACACTGATACTTCGAAAGAGATTGTCCAGTTTGTACACGAAGTGCATCCAGTTTTTGCCGTGACCCTCTCTACTTTTTTGCACATGCTATGCAGGTGAAATGATGACACCGTGCCAAGTTTCAACCTTTCCAGAGTTCATTTGTAGAGCTTTTCAATTTCAGGGCCATTTAGCTCAAAACAAATCAGTAAATGCATGAAAAATAGCAAATTATGTCAGAAAGGGTTGAAAGATGATGACGTTGCTTTGAATGTTGCATGCTGGATGCAAAAAACGTCCGGAGTTGTAATAAGTTATTAAAATTTTGAATTGCCGGTCTAACAGATGAGTTTTCGTCCGAAACCCTGATACTTCGAAAGAGATTGTCCAGTTTGTACACGAAGTGCATCCAGTTTTTGCCGTGACCCTATCTACTTTTTTGCACATGCTATGTGGGTGAAATGATGATACCATGCCAAGTTTAGACCTTTTCAGAGTTCATTTCTAGAGCATTTCAATTTTAGGGCCATTTAGCTCAAAACTAATCAGTAAATGCATGAAAAATAGCAAATTATGTCAGAAAGGGTTGAAAGTTGATGACGTGGCTTTGAATTTTGCATGCTGGATGCAAAAAAGTCCGGAGTTGTAATAAGTTATTAAAATTTTGAATTGC
>NW_025299585.1:0-928 GCF_018294505.1 Triticum aestivum | reverse complement strand
GGAAGGGGGCTGCGCCCCCCTTAGGGTTTCCACCCCCAAGAGGAGGCAGCTAGCCCTAGATCCCATCAAGGGGGGCGGCCAAGGGGAGGAGAGGGGGAGGCGCCCCACTAGATGGGCCCTAAGGCCCATCTGGACCTAGGGTTTGCCCCCTCCCACTCTCCCATGCGCCTGGGCCTTGGTGGGGGGGGGGGGCGCACCAGCCCACCTGGGGCTGGTCCCCTCCCACACTTGGCCCACGCAGCCTTCTGGGGCTGGTGGCCCCACTTGGTGGACCCCCGGGACCCTCCCGGTGGTCCCGGTACATTACCGATTTCACCCGAAACTTTTCCGGTGACCAAAACAGGACTTCCCATATATAAATCTTTACCTCCGGACCATTCCGGAACTCCTCGTGACGTCCGGGATCTCATCCGGGACTCCGAACAACATTCGGTAACCACGTACATGCTTTCCCTATAACCCTAGCGTCATCGAACCTTAAGCGTGTAGACCCTATGGGTTCGGGAACCATGCAGACATGACCGAGACGTTCTCCGGTCAATAACCAACAGCGGGATCTGGATACCCATGTTGGCTCCCACATGTTCCACGATGATCTCATCGGATGAACCACGATGTCGGGGATTCAATCAATCCCGTATTCAATTCCCTTTGTCTAACGGTATGTTACTTGCCCGAGATTCGATCGTCGGTATCCCTATACCTTGTTCAATCTCGTTACCGGCAAGTCTCTTTACTCGTTCCGTAACTCACATCATCCCGTGATCAACTCCTTGGTCACATTGTGCACATAATGATGATGTCCTACCGAGTGGGCCCAGAGATACCTCTCCGTTTACACGGAGTGACAAATCCCAGTCTCGATTCGTGCCAACCCAACAGACACTTTCGGAGATACCCGTAGTGCACCTTTATAGCCACCCAGTTA
>NW_025299584.1:0-928 GCF_018294505.1 Triticum aestivum | reverse complement strand
CCATTTTGGGGTCTCAGAGCTATTTCCACGATTGACGATCCCCTGGGTGCGTTTACGTGTCCGTCGACAACACTCGCGATTTTGGCCGATTCTGGCCCATTTCGTGGACTATTACTCACTGTTTTGGGGTCCGAAAGGGATTTCGATGGTTGTTGAACCCTAAGGTGCGCTTACGTGTCGGTCATCAACAATCGCAGTTTGGGCTGATTCTGGCCCGATTCTTGGAATATTACTCACCATTTTGGGGTCCCAAAGCGATTTGCATAGTTGTTGAACCCAAGGTGCGCTTACGTGTCGGTCATTAACACTCACAGTTTTGGCCGATTCTGGCCCGTCTCTTGCACTATCACTCATTGTTTTGGGGTCCCAGAGTGATTTCCACAACTGACGAACCCCAGGGTGCGTTTACGTGTCGGTTATCAACACTCGCAATTTTGGCCAATTCTAGTTCATTTCATGCACTATTACTCACCGTTTTGTGGTCCTAGAGCGATTTCCACGATTGACGATTCCTCGGGTGCATTTATGTCTCGGATATCAACACTCGTAGTTCTGGCCGACTCTGCCCCGTTTCATGGACTGTTACTCATTGTTTTGGGGTCCCGGAGCGATTTCCACGATTGACGCACCCCGGGGTGCGTTTATGTGTTGTCCACCAGCAATCTTAGTTTTGTTCGATTCTGGGCTCTTCCATGGACTATTACTCACCATTTTGGGGTCCCAGAGCTATTTCCACGATTGACAATCCCGAAGGTGCGTTTACGTGTCCGTCGTTAGCACTTGCAATTTTGGCCGATTCTTGCCTGTTTCGTGGACTATCACTCACCGTTTTGGGGTCCGAAAGTGATTTCCATGGTTGTTGAACCCTAAGGTGCGCGTACGTTTTGGTCATCAACAATCGCTGTTTGGGCTGATTCTGGCCCGATTC
>NW_025299583.1:0-928 GCF_018294505.1 Triticum aestivum | reverse complement strand
CACACAACAGCCTTGGGCGCCTCCCTCCTCCCCTGCAACACCTCTCTCTCTCTCGCAGAAGCTTAGCAAAGCCCTGCCGAGACCCGCTACATCCACCACCACGCCGTCGTGCTGTTGGATCTCCATCAACCTCTCCTTCCCCCTTGCTGGATCAAGAAGGAGGAGACGTCGCTGCACCGTACGTGTGTTGAACGCGGAGGTGCCGTCCGTTCGGCACTCGGTCTTCGGTGATTTGGATCACGGCGAGTACGACTCCGTCATCCACGTTCATTGGAACGCTTCCGCTCGCGATCTACAAGGGTATGTAGATGCACTCCTTTCCCCTCGTTGCTAGTAGACTCCATAGATGCATCTTGGTGAACGTAGGAAAATTTTAAATTATGCTACGATTCCCAATAGTGGCATCATGAGCCAGGCCTATGCGTAGTTACTATGCACGAGTAGAACACAAAGCAGTTGTGGGCGTTGAGTTTGCCAATTCTTCTTGCCGCTACTAGTCGTTTCTTGTTTCGGCGGCATTGTAGGATGAAGCAGCCCGGACCGACCTTACACGTACGCTTACGTGAGACAGGTTCCACCGACTGACATGCACTAGTTGCATAAGGTGGCTAGCGGGTGTCTGTCTCTCCTACTT
This sequence comes from Triticum aestivum, assembly GCF_018294505.1. NCBI lineage: Eukaryota > Viridiplantae > Streptophyta > Magnoliopsida > Poales > Poaceae > Triticum > Triticum aestivum. The sequence goes on along the minus strand of NW_025299583.1, from coordinate 294 downwards.
TAGTCGGAACGGATTCGATGAAAAGGGTCCTTATGAAGGGTAAATAGAAATTGGCAAATCACGTTGTGGTCATACGTAGGTAAGAAAACGTTCTTGCTAGAAACCTACAAACCACGTAAAAACTTGCAACAACAATTAGAGGACGTCTAACTTGTTTTTGCAGCAAGTGCTATGTGATGTGATATGGCCAGAAGATGTGATGAATGATATATGTGATGTATGAGATTGATCATATTCTTGTAATAGGAATCACGACTTGCATGTCGATGAGTATGACAACCGGCAGGAGCCATA
>NW_025299582.1:0-928 GCF_018294505.1 Triticum aestivum | reverse complement strand
CACCAATTAGTGAGGAAGTTAATGATGATGATCATGTAACTTCAGATCAAGTTACTACCAAACCTCGTAGGTAAACCAGAGTAAGATCCGCACCAGAGTGGTACGGTAATCCTGTTCTGGAGGTTATGTTACTAGACCATGACGAACCTACGAACTATGAAGAAGCGATGGTGAGCCCAGATTCCGCAAAATGGCTTGAGGCCATGAAATCTGAGATGAGATCCATGTATGAAGAACAAAGTATGGACTTTGATTGACTTGCCCAATGATCGGCGAGCCATTGAGATTAAATGGATCTTCAAGAGGAAGACGGATGCTGATAGTAGTGTCACTATCTACAAAGCTAGACTTGTCGGAAAAAGGTTTTTGACAAAGTTCAAGGTGTTGACTACGATGAGATTTTCTCACTCGCAGCGATGCTTAAGTCTGTCCGAACCATGTTAGCAATTGTCGCATTTTATGAAATCTGGCAAATGGATAAACAAAACTACATTCCTTAATGGATTTATTAAAGAAGAGTTGTATATGATGCAACCAGAAGGTTTTGTCAATCCTAAAGGTGCTAACAAAATATGCAAGCTCCAGCGATCCATCTATGGACTGGTGCAAGCATCTCGGAGTTGGAATATACACTTTGATAAGTTGATCAAAGGATATAGTGTTATACAGACTTGCGGTGAAGCCTGTATTTACAAGAAAGTGAGTGGGAGCACTACAACATTTCTGATAGGTATATGTGAATGACATATTGTTAATCAGAAATAATGTAGAATTATTCTGCAAAGCATAAAGGAGTGTTTGAAAGGAGTTTTTCAAAGATAGACCTCGGTGAAGCTGCTTACATATTGAGCATCAAGATCTATAGAGATAGATGAAGACGCTTGATAAGTTTTTTCAATGAGTACATACCTTAACAAGATTTTGAAGT
>NW_025299581.1:0-928 GCF_018294505.1 Triticum aestivum | reverse complement strand
CGCATGTATGAGGGCCCGGTACGACGCTCCGGTGGCATTGCTACCCCCCAGGGCCCCCGTCCCGCCTAACCCTGTAGCGTTTGACCACGGGATCTAGCCCTTTGACTTTGCACGGACGGGCTTTGACCAGTGGACCTCTCCACCCGGTTGTGTCGGGTCGGCCCAGAGGGACACCGGGGAGCAACATCCGGGCCAGGCCCACAGCTACATCCACTCCGTGTAGACCCGACGCGTCCGTTTCCCCCCTCCGGGTGCCGGCGGCGGCGCCGTCCGTGAGGGGGGGCACGCACCGGAGACGCGTGCTGGGCGTTTGCAACCGCCTCAACACTTCCAGACTTGTGAGAGGCCGCCTACGCAAGATTTTACGGTATGCTACCCCCCGAAGGCCGCCGGCCACAGTCGTAGACGTGCGAAGAGCAATCTGCGTAGAGGGAAGTGTTCAGATACTTCTCCATCACAAAAAATTATGAAAAATTACCATCAGTCCTATAGCACATGTGCCCACGTTGTGTTAAAAACTCATGATTTTATCGCGCTCCAAGTATTTAATAATATTCACGCTGCATCGTTACCGCAGAACGTCTACCACCGTTTCATTGCCGTCCGTGAGGGGGGCCACAACCCGGAGACGCGTGCCGCCTCTTCGGACATGCCACAACACCACCCCGCATGTATGAGGGCCCGGTACGAAGCTCCGGTGGCATTGCTACCCCCCCAGGGCCCCCGTCCCGCCTAACCGTGTAGCGTTTGACCACGGGATCTAGCCCTTTGACTTTGCACGGACGGGCTTTGACCAGTGGACCTCTCCACCCGGTTGTGTTAGGTCGGCCCATAGGAACACTTTGGAGCAACATCCGGGCCAGGCCCACAGCTACATCCACTCCGTGTAGACTCGACGCGTCCGTTTCCCCGCTCCGGGTGCCGGCGG
>NW_025299580.1:0-928 GCF_018294505.1 Triticum aestivum | reverse complement strand
AACCCGGTGAATTCGTATACTTGAGAGTATCCCCGATGAGAGGATTGCAACGGTTTAAGATTAAAGGAAAATTGGCACCAAGATTCATTGGACCATTTTGCATAGTGGCACGAAGAGGCACTGTAGCCTACCAGCTAGACTTACCCGAAGACTTGTCCGACATTCACGACGTGTTCCACGTCTCTCAATTAAGGAAGTGCGTAAGCAACCCAGAGAAACAAGTATCCCATGAGAACATTGACGTACAGCCAGACCTCACTTATCGAGAACGTCCCATAAGAATATTAGAGGAGTCTGAAAGGAGGACCCGACAGAAAACCATCAAGTTTTTCAAAGTCCAGTGGAGCAATCACACCGACAGTGAAGCAACTTGGGAAAGCGAGGATTTTCTTCGGACAGAGCATCCACACTTATTTAAGGATCAGCTGAAATCTCGGGGACGAGATTTTTCCTAAGGTGGTAGGTGTTGTGTCACACCCTAGCTAGTCATGCATTAGAGTGTTGCATCATGTTTACTCTTTCATCAGAAACTTGAAATGGGGATTTGTGAAACCCTCAGAATCATTTTGAAAATGACCCAAATAAAAATTTCTCCAAAATAGTCCAAGAAAATGCTCATGTTGCTCTCTGAAAATATTGGACAGAGATAAAAATCAAACCAATATTTTTAAGAGCTCATAGGTATTTATTTTGGGCATTTGGAATTAATGCATAAATATTTGCATTGGAAATATATTAGTTATATATATTAATATATGTCCAAAAATTATGCCACCTGTTGGGGAGCTCTGGAATAATATATCTAGCTCCTGCAAAAATTGGCATAAGGTAATAAAATGATTTAATATTTTATTTAAATCAAAACAAATGACAGAAATTAGAAAACAAAAATAAATAAAGAAGGAGAAGCTTACCTGGGGCTCCTCCC
>NW_025299579.1:0-928 GCF_018294505.1 Triticum aestivum | reverse complement strand
CAGCCTCCTCCTCGCCGGCCTCGCTCGACTCGGCTTCGGAACCGGTAGGCTCCTCCTCGCCCATGAACTCCGCGCGTTCGGCAAGGTTTGCTGCCTCTGTAGCCTCCGCCTCCTCCACAATAAACCCAAACACACCCGCAGCAGCTGCGGCCGCAGCCTCTTCCGCCCTAGTAGCGATGAGCTGCAGCTCCTCGTCGGTGGTGTCACGGGTGAGGCTCTTCTGCTCGTCGGCGCGGACCGGCACTTCCTCCAAGGTGTCGAAGAACGCTCGCACAACGTCATCTGCAGGCTCTTGCCAAGTTGGGACGATGCCGTGTGAATCGCACAACGGCATCATGGCGCGGATCCGGTCAAGCGAAGAGTTATTGCACAAAGGAACTACGCCCCTCGGCAGTGTGAATGGGTGCTGGGGGTCGCGTTTGAATAATTCCAAGAGCATTGAATCCAACTCCAAGACGGTGAAGTTGTAGTTGAGGCCCGGCCGCAGCCTCATGATGTCCGCCGAATTCTTGAATTCCCAGGCGGGCCTCCCCCTCTCCTGTAGGGGGGCAATGCGGCGGCGGAGGAAATCTGCCCCGACAGCACCTACGGTGAGCCCGGCAAGCCGAAGGCGAAGAATCCTAGTGATGGCGATCTTCAGCCTCTCGTCTTCCGGGGCCACGTTGCTCCAGTCATCCGCGCAGTATTGGAGTTTGGCGCACGGCGGTGAAGGGCTGCGGATCCTCCTCGACGATCCAACACCACTCCGCTCTCCACTCCTCCCACTTGCTGCGGAGCTCACCCTCCAAGTACGCATCCTTCTTGCCGACTCTTGAGATCCAAGCAATCCCTCCGGCAAGCGGCTCTCCTCTCTCTACCCGAGGCATGAAGTAATGGCGGAAAAGGGCTACGCTAGGGTGGACTCCGACAAAGTTTTCGCACAAGTGTG
>NW_025299578.1:0-928 GCF_018294505.1 Triticum aestivum | reverse complement strand
CACTAGAATAATAGGAACAGCACAAGGACTAAGGGATTCGCGTATATAACCTTTGTCGAGAAGCTCTTGTACTTGACGCATAATCTCCTTCGTCTCCTCTGGATTGGTACGGTATGGTGCACGGTTTGGCAGTGAAGCACCGGGAATTAAGTCAATTTGATGCTCAATCCCTCGAATAGGCGGTAATCCCGGTGGCACGTCTTGTGGAAAGACGTCAGCGAACTCCTGCAAAATGTTAGTGATAGCAGGAGGCAAAGAGGAGGGCACGTCCTCGAATGAAAATAATGCCTCTTTGCACACAAAAGCATAGCAAACAGATTTGCTGAAATCTAGCTCATCAATATCAGATTTGGTGGCAAATAAACATGCACTTTTCAATTTAATTTTAGAAGCAACACTAGATGGTTTATTATTAGGCTTCATTTGTTGCTCAAATTCTTTTGCCACAATCTGATTTTCACTCTTATTCTTCTCCTGTTTTGCTTTATTAGCTCTATTAATATCATCTTTCAAAATGGAATCAGGAGTCATAGGAAGCAAAGTAATATTTTTATCCTTATGAACAAGAGTATAGTGATTGTTTCTACCATGGTGTACAGAATTTTTATCAAATTGCCATGGTCTACCAAGTAATAAGGAACATGCTTGCATAGGTACCACATCACAATCAACATAATCAGCATATGTAGAGATACTAAAATGCACACGAATAGTACGTATTACCTTAACCTTGCCGCTGTTGTTGAACCATTGGATGTAGTAAGGATGTGGATGTGGTCTTGTGGTGAGAGAAAGCTTCTCCACCATCTCCATGCTAGCCAAGTTGTTGCAGCTCCCTTCGTCTATTATGACGCGCACAGAACGTTCCTTCACAACTCCCTTGGTATGGAACAAATTGTGCCTCTGATTTTGCTCAGCTTGTGTGACC
>NW_025299577.1:0-928 GCF_018294505.1 Triticum aestivum | reverse complement strand
GGTCCCGAACTGTGTGTCTAAGGCTAATGGTAACAGGAGGCGGGGGACACGATGTTTACCCAGGTTCGGGCCCTCTCTATGGAGGTAATACCCTACTTCCTGCTTGATTGATCTTGATGATATGAGTATTACAAGAGTCGATCTACCATGAGATCGTAGAGGCTAAACCCTAGAAGCTAGCCTATGATTATGATTGTTGTTGTCCTACGGACTAAACCCTCCGGTTTATATAGACACTGGAGGGGCCTAGGGTTACACAGAGTTGGTTACAGAGAAGGGAATCTACATATCCGAATTGCCAAGCTTGCCTTCCACGCAAAGGATAGTCCCATCCGGACACAGGACGAAGTCTTCAATCTTGTATCTTCATAGTCCAACAGTCCGGCATAAGCATATAGTCCGGCTGTCCGAGGACCCCCTAATCGAGGACTCCCTCAGTAGCCCCTGAACCAGACTTCAATGATGATGAGTCCGGTGCACAGATTGTCTTCGGCATTGCAAGGTGGGTTCCTTCTCCGAATTCTCCAAAGTACCCGTTATAACAAGCAGTGTCCGGCTTCACATTTAATGTTGCACTCATCGCTTCTGTACCTGAATAATGTCAGTCTCCATGTGTCGAGCGAATGCGAGAAGCCGGGGCATTTTAACACCTGCCACCCTGGCCATGTAAATAAATCGTCTATTAAAGAGTCGGGGATCCTCAGATCCAGATCACACCATCTTCCCCAAGCGAGGATTCATCAAAGCGCGCCCGAAAAAACCATCCCATCATGGCCAGCCATCGCTCCTCCTCTCGCCCCCATAGCGACAAGCCAGGTGATTGGGAGAAGTGTACCGTATCCCACGGCCAATTGGTGAAGTTGCAGACCCAGGGGTTTCTTCCACCTGCATATCTTGTCCCCGTTCAAGCCGGACTAGCCACCTTAGA
>NW_025299576.1:0-928 GCF_018294505.1 Triticum aestivum | reverse complement strand
GTGGGAGTGGTCTTTCCGTAGATCTTCCTCTCGCTCCCAGGTGGCTTCATCTTCTGTGTGGTGACTCCACTGAACTTTGCAAAACTTGATAACCTTGCTGCGGGTAACTCGGCTGGCATACTCGAGAATCTTAAGTGGCTTCTCCTCATAAGTCAAATCACTTTCCAACTGTATCGCTTCCAGTGGCACAGTATCTCTCAGTGGTATCTCAGCCATCTCTGCGTGGCACTTCTTCAACTGCGAAACGTGAAATACATCATGTACTCCAGACAATCCTTCGGGCAATTCCAGCTTGTAGGCAACTTCTCCCATACGTTCCAACACTCTGTATGGTCCGACAAAACGGGGCGCTAACTTTCCTTTAACTCCAAAGCGCTTCACTCCTCGAAGGGGTGATACTCGAAGATACACTTTGTCTCCGACTTCATGAACGGTCTCCTTTCGTTTAGAATCAGCATAACTCTTCTGCCTGGACTGGGCTACCTTGAGCCTATCGCGAATCAACCTTACTTTCTGTTCAGACTCCTTAATCAAATCTGGTCCAAACAACTGACGGTCTCCAACTTCGTCCCATAACAACGGTGTTCTACACCTCCTTCCGTACAAGGCTTCGAAAGGGGCCATCTTCAAACTGGTTTGATAACTGTTGTTATACGAAAACTCCGCATATGGCAAATTGTCGTCCCAACTAGATCCATAATCTAGTGCACATGCTCTCAACATGTCCTCCAAAATCTGGTTGACTCTTTCGGTCTGTCCATCTGTCTGTGGGTGGAAAGCTGTACTAAATTCCAGCCTGGTTCCCAATGTTTCATGTAACTGCTTCCAAAACTTCGAGGTAAATTGGGTTCCTCTGTCTGATACAATGGTCCTCGGAACTCCATGCAAACATACGATCCTGGTCATGTATATCTTTGCCAACTTAGCA
>NW_025299575.1:0-928 GCF_018294505.1 Triticum aestivum | reverse complement strand
GTCGTCCACGCGGCCAGGAGGACGTCGGCAAGCAGGAGGTGGCCGCGCGGCCGTGCGCGCGCGAGCACGCAGCAGCTTCGGGGCGTGGGGAGGAAGACGACGGGGAGCTACAGTGCTGGGCTGGCTAGCTGGGCCGGCCAGCTGGCTGGGCCGCACAGGTAAGTCTTCCCTCTCTTTTCTGTTTTCTGTTTTATTTAATATTTCTGCAACTTTGTTGAATTAAATAAAATACCTAGTCAACTCCAAAAATCACCAAACTACTCCTGGTCCATAGTTGGAATATTTCCAACATGAAACATTTTAGTTTGGAGATATTTGAGCATTTAAATATTTTATATTATTTTAAATGCCCAAATTCAAATATCTATGATTTAATTCAAAAACCCTAAGATGGCCTAGAAAAATGTGCACCACTTTTGTCAGAGGTTCTGAACCAAGGCTAAAATGATGGACATTTTAGAAGGGCATTTCAGGTTCACTGAAAAATTATTTTTGTAACCCTAGTTGGTTTCAGAGGGGACTGGGGGTTCTGTCATCCCCATTTCAAGTTTCTGATGAAAAGTAAACATGATGCAACACTCTAATGCATGACTAGCTAGGGTGTGACACATTATCGAGGGCGTTATTCATCCCAGTATATGTTGTAAAGTCTGAATACCTTAGGGAGTGTTCGGCGTCGTGAGTTTGGACTTATATGCATCAGCTCCGAATCATGTCTTTGGTCAAATGTTGGGTTTGCCCGGCTCCCGTGTTTTGCTACCTTACGTTCCGCTCTATCGGCTAAGGCGGCACCGGGAGAACTGCTGCGATTGTGTCCTGGTTCATCTGGATGAGCACCTCAGTAGAGAAAGCTGAAAACTGATTGTCATGATACAGTGCGAGATTGGTCAACCACCCGATGACTCAGCGGAATCTTCGCGATTCCTCT
>NW_025299574.1:0-928 GCF_018294505.1 Triticum aestivum | reverse complement strand
AAAAAAAAAACAGCGCAAAAAAAAAGAGCGCAAAAAAAAAGAGCGAAAAAAAAATTCAGAGTGTGCTTTTCCCTTGTTTACGTGCCGCGCCGTGATTTTGTTGGTGTTCTAGGCTCGCGTCTCTAGCACAGTCTAGCCTAGGACCAGCACAGTACCGTCGTTGAGCGTTTATTCAACTTTGCATCTCTGAATTGATTATTGCTGACCCTTTTTGCTACCATACTATAAGCCTTCCCAGCTCCACATACATCTACGTCGTGTGTTCGACTCTCCCTGGTAATCGCTCTATCCAAGCTTTGAGAGTTTTTGACTACAACGGTTGCCGATCACCACCTGCTGCTGGGTAAGAACTGGTAAGAATTTGAGATTTGCTTGACGGATTTGTGATACACCACCACCACTTCTTAGTAGTCTGTAGGATCATATTCTTGTGTGTTTCTATTGCTGCTAACCATGCCAGGATCACAAGTCGACGAGATTGACTGGGAGAACTTATCGAACACGGAGCTTCATGATAAGTTTCAGCAAATGATGACTGAACAGGTACAAGATGTGCTGAACAATTTTGAAGAGGCCATGGAGAAGATCACTGGCCTTGAGAAGACGTTCGAAACAAAGCTCGATAACAGATTTAATGAACTGCTTGCGCGTCTTCCACCACCAGCTGCACCTGTCGCACCTCTGCAACAACAACAACTACGCCCCCTTCCGAATCAGTATGGACGAGCACAGCGTGTTCCTATTGAGACAGGACAAACTTCTGGTGCCGCTGCTACTGCTGTTGGTGCTTCTTTGGCTCCTGCTACTGCTCCTGCTGGTACCCAGGAGGATGATGAGTATGCGGGTGATTATGAGGATGAGGTTGATCAAAATCAGATCTACGAGCAGCCACCAGCACCACCACCAGCAGGTCGACCTCAGGTATATA
>NW_025299573.1:0-928 GCF_018294505.1 Triticum aestivum | reverse complement strand
ACTTCGTGTACAAAACGGACAATCTCTTTCGAAGTATCAGGGTTTCATACGGATCCTTGTGTGTCACAAAGGGATTTCAATTATTTTGAACCTATTTGAACTCCATAGTTTTTCTGTGGTCAAAATGCACCATTCAAAGCCACATCATCAATTTTCAACCCTTTCTGACTTCATTTGATATTTTTCATGCATTTACTGATTATTTTGAGCTATAAGACCTTGAAATTGGAAAGCATTTCAAATGAACTCTGAAAAGGTTGAAACTTGGCACGGTATCATCATTTGACCCATTTAGCATGTGCAAGAATGTAGAGAGGGTTACGGCAAAAACTGGATGCACTTCGTGTACAAAACGGACAATCTCTTTCGAAGTATCAGTGTTTGATACGGAAACTCGTCTGTTACAAAGGGGTTTCATTTTTTTTAACTTATTTGAACTCCATAGTTTTTCTGTGCTCAAAATGCACCATTCAAAGCCACATCATCAATTTTCAACCCTTTCTGACTTCATTTGTAATTTTTCATGCATTTATAGGTTATTTCGAGCTATAAGACCCTGAAATTGAAAAGCATTTCAAATGAACTCTGAAAAGGTTGAAAGTTGGCATGGTTTCATCATTTGACCCACATAGCATGTGCAAGAAAGTAGAGAGGGTTACGGCAAAAACTGGATGCACTTCGTGTACAAAACGGACAATCTCTTTTGAAGTATCAGGGTTTCATATAGAAACTTGTCTGTTACAAAGGGATTTCAATTTTTTTGAACTTATTTGAACTCCATAGTTTTTCTGTGCTCAAAATGCACCATTCAAAGCCACATCATCAATTTTCAACCCTTTCTGACTTCATTTGTTATTTTTATGCATTCACTGAATATTTTGAGCTATAAGACCCTAAAATTGGAAAGCATTTCAAATGAACTCTGAAA
>NW_025299572.1:0-928 GCF_018294505.1 Triticum aestivum | reverse complement strand
AAATTTTGAATTATTCCGTGTTCGTTTGGCATTTTTATGCATTAATTGAGTTTCTGGGCATGTAATGTGCATAATTCAAATTTGAACTACAAGAATATGCTCCAGTGCACCAAAGTTGGTTGAAAAATCACATGTGTGTCCTTGCGTGAATTTCTAGGTCCTGTGCAAGAGATGGGAATGAAATTGAAACATCTGGGCGTCGTGGCTCGCCCGGAAAGATTGAGAAACTTGGTTGTTTAATTCGTCTAAATCAAAAACACGCCTGAAAATCATGAAACTTGGCATGGTGTCATGACATGGCACCAACATGCTACCGTAATTTTATTGGCCGAATTGGGACAAGCTTTGGTGTAAGCTTCTTGCAAACCGGAGCTTCCCTCAAGAAGACTCGTGGTTCCGAGAGGGAACGTGTCACCTCCGTGTGTGAAACTAGATACGTATACTGCCTTCTCCCGCCTTAATTTTTTTACACAAGCAGATTAGACCAAATAGAAGTATCGTGCTAAATTTTGGAATTATTCCGGGTTCGTTTGGCATTTTTATGCATTAATTGAGTTTTTAGGCATTTAATGTGCATAATTCAAATTTGAGCTATAAGAATATGTTCCAGTGCACCATAGTTGTTTGAAAAATCACATGTGTGTCCTTGGGTGAATTTCTAGGTCCTATGCAAGAGATGGGAATGAAATTCAAACATCTGGGCATCGTGGCTCGCCGGAAAGATTGAGAAACTTGGTTGTTTAATTCCTGTAAATCCAAAACACGCCTGAAAATCATGAAACTTGGCATGGTGTCATGACATGGCACCAACATGCTGCCGTAATTTTTTTGGCCGAATTGGGACAGGCTTTTGTGTAAGCTTCTTGCAAACCGGAGCTTCCCTCAAGAAGGCTCGTGGTTCCGAGAGGGAACGTGTCACCTCCGTGTG
>NW_025299571.1:0-928 GCF_018294505.1 Triticum aestivum | reverse complement strand
CAAGGTGGGATAGCGATCGAGATGGAGGGGGATCGAGATCGAGTGTCCATGAAATTTAAAAATATTCATGATAGTTCAAAAAGTACCCATGAAATACAATCGAGAAATGAAGGCTACGATTTAAATACAATCGATCTTAGCTAGCTATCTGTTCACAATCTTCTTGCCCTTCTTTTTCGCAAATGGAGTTCTTCTGTGGAACGGACGTCCTTTAGGTAGGGTGGTCCTGCTTCTTCTTGTGGTGTATGCTGCTACTTCATCATCGTCGTCATGTTCGATCCTCGGGTCGCCGTACTTGTCGAAGTCTTGCTCATTGGCTACTCCATCCATTCCGATGATCTTCCTTTTGCCTCTCCTCACAACAACACGACTGGGCTTTGGCGGGTCGGTAATGAAGAAGCATTGGTCCACTTGGGAAGCCAGTACCCATGGCTCATTTTTCGCGGTGACGTTTGCGCCTGCGGTCTTGGATTTGGCTTTCTCTCCAGCGTAGGTGGTGAAATACCGGTCTTCTTTTATGACATTCTTGGCCCATCTGACACGGAACATCGGGACCTTCTCTCCAGCGTAGCTCAGCTCCCAGATCTCCTCGATCCGTCCGTAGTATCTGTCCTTGTCGTTACCGGTGTAGGATTCCATCGTTACCCCGGAGTTCTGATAACCATCGCTCTTCATGTCCTTGGCCTCGGTGTAGAATGTGTAGCCATTGATATCGTACGCCTCATAGGTCATCAGGTTGTGCTCGGCGCCCTGTGACAAGGCGAATATGAGTTGTTCTTCCGCGGAAGAATCCTCATGTAAAGGGTACGACAGAAGCTTATGCTTGAACCAACGCGTGAAACATGAGTTGTGCTCTTTGATATCTCCGTCCGTCCTCTGTTGGCCTCGGTCATTGTACGTCTTTTTAATAAAGGTTTTGTGCTCTACC
>NW_025299570.1:0-928 GCF_018294505.1 Triticum aestivum | reverse complement strand
ACGGACAATCTCTTTCAAAGTATCAGGATTTCATCCGGAAACTCGTGTGTTACAAAGGGATTTCATTTTTTAAACCTAATTTGAACTCCTGACTTTTTGTGTGTTCAAAATGCACCATTCAAAGCCACATCATCATTTTTCAATCCTTTCTGATTTCATTTTCTATTTTTCCTGCATTTACTAATTATTTTGAGCTATAAGACCCTAAAATTGAAAAGAATTTCAAATCAACTCTGAAAAGCTTGAAAGTTGGCATGATATCATCATTTCATCCACATAGCATGTGCAAGAAAGTTGAGAGGGTTACGGCAAAAACTGGATGCACTTCGTGTACAAAACGGACAATCTCTTTCAAAGTATCAAGATTTCATCCGGAAACTCGTCTGTTACAAAGGGATTTCATTTTTTTAAACTTATTTGAACTCCTCACTTTTTGTGTGTTCAAAATGCACCATTCAAAGACACATCATCATTTTTCAATGCTTTCTGACTTCATTCGTTATTTTTCATGCATTTACTAATTATTTTGAGCTATAAGACCCTAAAATTGAAAAGCATTTCAAATGAACTCTGAAAAGGTTGAAAGTTGGCATGATATCATCATTTCATCCACATAGCATGTGCAAGAAAGTTGAGAGGGTTACGGCAAAAACTGGATGCACTTCGTGTACAAAACGGACAATCTCTTTCAAAGTATCAGGATTTCATCCGGAAACTCGTGTGTTACAAAGGGATTTCATTTTTTAAACCTTATTTGAACTCCTGACTTTTTGTGTGTTCAAAATGCACCATTGAAAGCCACATCATCAATTTTCAATCCTTTCTGACTTCATTTGTTATTTTTCATGTATTTACTAATTATTTTGAGCTATAAGACCCTAAAATTGAAAAGCATTTCAAATGAACTCTGAAAAGGTTGATAGTTGGC
>NW_025299569.1:0-928 GCF_018294505.1 Triticum aestivum | reverse complement strand
AGCAGTTTGAGTACTTATGGGTCCGACACGGTCTCCTAATGACAAAATTATGACCGTCTTAGTGAGCATCTGTCCATTCTATGGTAGTCCTTGAAAGTACTTCATTTCCTCGTGCGCTTTTGCCTCACTGCACCAAAACTTCTTGTCCTCTATAGTGGAGATATCGTTTACACATATATATTGACAGATGCCAGGAATGCCCTTCAGTTCTTGGCTTTCACGCGCATGAGTTACAGCATGCCATCCGGCGAAAACAAGGAGAATAAGGCATATAGCCGTTGGATTTTCTTCAACTTACGGCCAAATGAAATTGCCCGGATCATAAAGCATCTGCTGAAAGGGACGTTTGTCCCTACCAGGGGGGCTAATGTCTATAAGGAACATAATCTCTCAAATTTCCTTCAAAAGAAAGTGCCAATGGGTTTAGAAACTTGTCTGAAAAACAACGACGAATGATGTTCTTTGACTTTCAGGGCCAAAAAGTTCTGCTTAAGCCTGAATTTGACGGTACTCCGGGCCTCCTGGCGCAAGCGGGGAGTTTTTTTTGGATTCACGCGCTTGCCGCGAGCAGTTTGAGTACTTATGGGTCCGACACGGACTCCTAATGACAAAATGATGACCGTCTTAGTGAGCATCTGTCCATTCTACGACAGTCCTTGAAAGTACTTCATTCTCTCGTGCGCTTTTTGCCTGACTACCCCAAAATTTCTTGTCCTCTATAGTGGAGATATCATTTCCACATATATATTGACCGATGTCAGGAATGCCCTTTAGTTCTTATCTTTCACGTGCATGAGTTACAGCATGCCATCCGGCGAAAACAAGGAGAATAAGGCATATAGCTGCTTGATTTTCTTCAATTTACGGCCAAATGAGATTGCCCGGATCATAGAGCATCTGCAGAAAGGTACGTTTTCCCTACCAGGGG
>NW_025299568.1:0-928 GCF_018294505.1 Triticum aestivum | reverse complement strand
ACCTGCCCTGTCGCTCCGCCACAAAGTAACAGTCGAGGGCCGTCGGGAACCCAGGCCCACCTCTACCGGGATGGAGCCACCTGTCCTTTCAGCCCCCTCGTCAGAATCACTTGCGGGTACTCAATGAGCTGACCCGACTTTAGTCACCATCTGTATAGTATGTATGTAAGTATAGTATATACCCGTGATCACCTCCCAAGTGATCACGGCCCGATAGTATAGCAAGGCAGACTGACAAGAATGTAGGGCCAATGATGATAAACTAGCATCCTATACTAAGCATTTAGGATTGCAGGTAAGGTATCAACAAATCTAGCGACAATGTCAGGCTATGCATCAGAATAGGATTAACGAAAGCAGTAACATGTTACACTACTCTAATGCAAGCAGTATAGAGGAGAATAGGCGATATCTGGTGATCAAGGGGGGGCTTGCCTGGTTGCTCTGGCAAGAGAGAGGGGTCGTCAACTCCGTAGTCGAACTGGTCAGCAGCAGCGTCGGTCTCGTAGTCTACCGGAGAGAAGAGGGGGAAGAAATAATGAATACAGAGCAAACAAAGCACCACAAAATATATCAAGGCAATACGCGGTGTTCGGTGTTCCCTAACGCGGTAGTAGGTGATACCGGTGAAGGGGGGAAAACATCCGGGAAAGTATTCCCGGTGTTTCGTGTTTTCGGGCAGAGGAGCAGGAGGGGGAAAGTTGCGGGTTCGATAGGTTAGAGGGGTGTGGCGGACGAACGGATTGCGTATCCGGAATCGTCTCGTCGTTCTGAGCAAATTTCATGTAGAAAGTATTTTAATCCGAGTTACGGATTAAAAGATATGATTTTCTAAAGATTTTATTAATTTCTGGAATTTAATTAATTATTTAATTAATTCGAAAAACAGATTAATGACATCAGCATGATGTCATGCTGACATCAGCAG
>NW_025299567.1:0-928 GCF_018294505.1 Triticum aestivum | reverse complement strand
CAATTGTGCATTAAATATGTCCTAGTATTTTATAAAATTGGTTAGGTCCAATTTTGCAACAAATATATGGTAGGTCCTTCACAAAAAAACTCATTTTGGGCACTCGGAAAATGGAAAATGTATTTTCCGTGAAAATAAAATGAAAACTCCCTTAGGGAACATTGTTTGGAATTCCAAGATGCACCCTTGTGCACAATATGGGATCATTTGAAAAAACTATGCCATCAATGTGGCCATAAGATTGATCATTTGGCTTGAAAGCCATAAATCCTCACGCATGACAGCTCATTTTTGAGAACACTTTTTTAAAACAATTGTTGTATTACAAATTTATTATTTTTCCTGGAAACTTGATCACATATAATGATACAATGCGAAGGTTTTCCAATTTTTTGATTTTTTTGAATTTTTTATGCCCGTTTCAAAATGCGGTCAAAACGGCGGGCTTGACCATTCCTAGCTAGTGGTTGAATCTGGGAAAACTTTTGATGTTTCTCTGTTAAATAGATACTTATGTACCTAGAAATTATTTTAAAAAAATATAGAGCAAACTATGAGGCAGCTACAGTTCAAATTTTACGCGCTTCCTACTAAATTGGCGGGAATTTGTATTTTTCACCAGAGGTGGATCAAAACTTTTGACACCGAACAATTTTGTCAATTGTGCATTAAATATGTCCTAGTATTTTATAAAATTGGTTAGGTCCAATTTTGCAACAAATATATGGTAGGTCCTTCACAAAAAAACTCATTTTGGGCACTCGGAAAATGGAAAATGTATTTTCCGTGAAAATAAAATGAAAACTCCCTTAGGGAACATTGTTTGGAATTCCAAGATGCACCCTTGTGCACAATATGGGATCATTTGAAAAAACTATGCCATCAATGTGGCCATAAGATTGATCATTTGGCTTGAAAGCCATAAATC
>NW_025299566.1:0-928 GCF_018294505.1 Triticum aestivum | reverse complement strand
AGCAACTTTCATGTTGAAAATATTTTAATCCGAATTACGGATTAAAAGATATGATTTTTAAAAGATTTTAACAATTTTGGAATTTAATTATTTATTTAATTAATTCGAAAAAATGTATTTATGACGTCAGCATGATGTCATGCTGACGTCAGCAGTCAACAGGGGTTGACTGAGTCAACCCTGACATGTGGGTCCAGTGGGACCCACCTGTCATTCTTTATTTAAATTAATTATGATTTAGTTAAACTAATTATTGTTTAATTAAGCTAACAGGTTAATTAGATTAATTAATTAAGGTTAATTAACTTAATGAATTTAGTTAATTAATTAATTAATTAAATTTATTTTTATTTTTATTATTGTTTTATTTATTTTATATATTATTTTTAATTCCTCTTTTTTTTTAAAACATTATGGGCGTGGGGCCCATCTGTCATAGGCCCCAGGGGCCAAACGGTTGCGGGCGACGGGCGCTGGGCGCCAGCCCGATACGGCGCTCGCCCAGATCGACAGAGGGCCAACCAAAGGCGCAGCGGGGCCAACCGGGGTCGTAGTGGGGCGCCGGCCAGGGCAGTGGGGCGGTGGCCGGCAGGGGTGGCCGGGGAACGGATGCGGGGGGTGTTCAAAAGGGGGCGGAGGACCATGGCGAGGCGCAGGGCCGAGCGCGGTCGGTACGCGGTGGACGGCGCCGGCGTCAGAGAACGAGGGAGAGAGAGAGAGGACGGGGCTCACCGAGCCCGGTAGTTGAGCAAAGCCTGCTCGAGGAGGAGTCGGGGCTGGCGCGACGGGGTGACGACGAGGTGGCCGTGGCGGAGGCGTCCTGCGCGGCACCGCGGCGAGGAGGAGACGAGGACGACGGGGCGACGGCGCCGTCGGCGGAGACCTCAGGCGACTGGCACGCCGGCGAGGTGGAGCTCCATCGCAGCAA
>NW_025299565.1:0-928 GCF_018294505.1 Triticum aestivum | reverse complement strand
CTAGGTTTGTCCGATTCTGGGCTCTTTCATGGACTATTACTCACCAGTTAGGGGTCCCAAAACGCTTTCCATGGTTGTCGAACCCCAAGGTGTGCTATGTGTGGGTGTTCAAACTCGTAGTTTGGGTCGATTTTGGCCCGTTTCTTGGACTATACTTAGTTTTGGGGTCCCGAAGTGATTTCCACGATTGACCAATCTCAGGGTGCGTTTACGTGTGGTCATCAACACTATCAATTTTGGCCAATTCTGGTCCGTTTCGTGCACTATTACTCACAGTTTTGGGTCCCAGAGCGATTTCCATGATGGACGATCCCAGGTGTGCATTTACGTGTCCATCGTCAACACTCAGAGTTTTGGCCAATTCTGACCCGTTTTGTGGACTATTACTCACCATTTTGGGGTCCCGAAGCGATTTCCACAGTCGTTCAACCCGAAGGTGCGCTTACGTGTCGCTCGTCAACACTCGCAGTTTTGGCCGATTCTGATCCGTTTCATGGACTATTACTCACTATTTTGGGGTCCTGGAGTGATTTCCATGATTAACGAACCCCTGAGTGCGTTTACGTGTCGGTCACCACTAATCCTAGGTTTGTCCGATTCTGGGCTCTTTCATGGACTATTACTCACCGTTTTGGGGTCCCAAAACGCTTTCCATGGTTGTCGAACCCCAAGGTGTGCTATGTGTGGGTGTTCAAAACTCGTTGTTTGGGTCAATTCTGGCCCGTTTCTTGGACTATACTTAGTTTTGGGGTCCCGAAGTGATTTCCACGATTGACCAATCTCGGGGTGCGTTTACGTGTGGTCATCAACACTCTCAATTTCGGCCAATTCTGGTCCATTTCATGCACTATTACTCACTGTTATGGGTCCCAGAGCCATTTCCATGATTGACGATCCCAGGAGTGCATTAACGTGTCCGTCATCAACA
>NW_025299564.1:0-928 GCF_018294505.1 Triticum aestivum | reverse complement strand
TTTTTTTTTCCGAAACCTACTCCGGCAAGGAAACACGAATCGGAATCTAGATGGATCTCGAAAACAAACCTAATATGCAAGGAACTCGGATTGGTGGTGGATATATGGTGGTGGTATATGGCAGCGGTAGTGGTAGCGGTGGTAGTATATGGATATGGATCGGTGGTGGTATATGGATACGGATTCGAAGCGGTGGCGGATAAGCGGTGGTGGTAGATGGCAGGGCGATGATGATGGTGCGGCGGCGGCGTGACAACTTATGACCAGAACTCGAAACTCTAAAAGACTAGACTCTAAGACCAGCAACTAGACACGACGATGCAACCGCAAATTCAACAAAGCAAAACCCTAAAAAGATTATGCAAAGGCTCAGATTGGTTCGGATATGATGAACTAACCCTAAATTTTTTTTTGTGGCTTTTTCGTGGACTGTAGGTATGAAGAACAGACTCGATCTAAACTACGAAAAACTGTAAAATCTCACCGAGCAACCTGGAAATCTGATACCACTTGATAGAGGCAGAGGTGTCCCGTCTTTCGATGAGATGATGGATTTCGCTTTGGTGGAAGTCGACTTTGACGATCCGACTACGAACGTGCGAGGACGTCGCGCCTTAGCAATCGCTAAACCAACTCCGAGAGGTTATTGACCACGCCGGAGCACGATCAACCTGACCACGAGGGTCTGTTTCCTGCGAGCAAACGAAGAACAAGCAAGAAACTGAGATTGCAATCTGGATATTGCGAATATAAGATGAAAGCTTTATTGATCAAGGTGGGGTTCTGTGACGCCTTTGTCTGGTCGTTGAACACAAACGAAGTACGCGAAGTTGCAGCTATGGCGAACTATTAATCTAAACAAAACCCAAAGTCTAAACGATGCCCTAAGGGCTGTATATATGGAGGAAGAGGGGGGAATTTCGTGGCC
>NW_025299563.1:0-928 GCF_018294505.1 Triticum aestivum | reverse complement strand
GGGACGGGGGCCCTGGGGGGTAGCAATGCCACCGGAGCATCGCATCGGGCCCTCATACATGCGGGGTGGTGCGGTGGCATGTCCGAAGAGGCGGCACGCGTCTCCGGGGTGTGGCCCCCCTCACGGACGGCGATGACACGGTAGTAGATGTTCTGCGGAAACGATGCGGCGTGAATATTATTAAATACTCAGAGCGCGATAAAATCATGAGTTTTTTACATGACGTGGGCACATGTGCTATAGGACCGATGGTAATTTTTCATAATTTTTCGTGATGGAGAAGTATCTGAACACTTCCGTCTACGCGGATTGCTCTTCCCGCGTCTACGACTGTGGCCGGCGGCCTCCGGGGGCTAGCATACCGTCAAATCTTGCGTAGGCGGCCTCTCACAAGTCTGGAAGTGTTGTCGCGGTTGCAAATGCCCAGCACGCGTCTCTGGGGTGTGCCCCCCCCTCACGGACGGCGCTCCCGCCGGCACCTGGAGGGGGGAAACGGACGCGTCGGGTCTACACGGAGTGGATGTAGCTGTGGGTTTGGCCCGGATGTTGCTCCCGGGTGTCCCTATGGGCCGAACTGACACAACCAGGTGGAGAGGTCCACTGGTCAAAGCCCGTCCGTGCAAAGTCAAAGGGCTAGATCGCGTGCTCAAACGCTACAGGGTTAGGCGGGACGGGGGCACTGGGGGGGTAGCAATGCCGTCGGCCCGTCGTACCGGGCCCTCATACATGCGGGGTGGTGTGGTGGCATGTCTGAAGAGGCGGCACGCGTGTCCGGGGTGTGCCCCCCCTCACGGACGGCGCCGCCGCCGGCACCTGGAGGGAGAAACGGACGCGTCGGGTCTACACGGAGGGGATCTTGCTGTGGGTCTGGCCCGGATGTTGCTCCAAAGTGTTTCTATGGGCTGACCTAACACAACCGGGTGGAGAG
>NW_025299562.1:0-928 GCF_018294505.1 Triticum aestivum | reverse complement strand
TGAAAGAGATTGTCCGTTTTGTATACGAAGTGCATCCAGTTTTTGCCGTAACCCTCTCAACTTTCTTGCACATGCTATGTGGATGAAATGATGATATCATGCCAACTTTCAACCTTTTCAGAGTTCATGTGAAATGCTTTTCAATTTTAGGGTCTTATAGTTCAAAATAATTAGTAAATGCATGAGAAATAACAAATGAAGTCGGAAAGGATTGAAAAATGATGATGTAGCTTTGAATGGTGCATTTTGAACACACAAAAAGTCAGGAGTTCAAATAAGGTTTAAAAAATGAAATCCCTTTGTAACAGACGAGTTTCCGGATGAAATCCTGATACTTTGAAAGAGATTGTCCGTTTTGTACACTAAGTCATCCAGTTTTTGCCGTAACCCTCTCAACTTTCTTGCACATGCTATGTGGATGAAATGATGATATCATGCCAACTTTCAACCTTTTCAGAGTTCATTTGAAATGCTTTTCAATTTTAGGGTCTTATAGCTCAAAATAATTAGTAAATGCACGAGAAATAACAAATGAAGTCAGAAAGGATTGAAAAATCATGATGTGGCTTTGAATGGTGCATTTTGAACACACAAAAAGTCAGGAGTTCAAATAAGGTCTAAAAAATGAAATCCCTTTGTAACAGACGAGTTTCCGTATGAAATCCTGATACTTTGAAAGAGATTGTCCATTTTGTACACGAAGTGCATCCAGTTTTTGCCGTAACCCTCTCAACTTTCTTGCACATGCTATGTGGATGAAATGATGATATCATGCCAACTTTAAACCTTTTCACAGTTCATTTGAAAAGCTTTTCAATTTTAGGGTCTTATAGCTCAAAATAATTAGTAAATGCATGAAAAATAACAAATGAAGTCAGAAAGGATTGAAAAATGATGATGTGGCTTTGAATGGTGCATTTTAAACACA
>NW_025299561.1:0-928 GCF_018294505.1 Triticum aestivum | reverse complement strand
TCAAAGATTCATGATCAGAATGTATAACAAATTCTTTGGGCCATAAATAATGTTGCCATGTTTCTAAAGTCCGAACAAGAGCATATAATTCTTTATCATAAGTAGAATAATTCAGACTAGGCCCACTCAATTTTTCAGAAAAGTATGCAACAGGTTTGCCATCTTGTAATAACACACCTCCTAATCCAATTCCACTAGCATCACATTCAAGCTCAAAAGTCTTATTAAAATCAGGAAGTTGGAGTAAAGGAGCATGTGTCAACTTATCTTTCAATACCGTGAAGGCTTCTTCCTGTGCGGTACCCCAAAGAAAAGGCACATCTTTCTTTGTAAGCTCATTGAGAGGTGCAGCAATGGTGCTGAAATCTCTCACAAAACGCCTATAGAATCCAGCGAGGCCAAGAAAACTCCTCACTTGTGCGACCGTTTTGGGCTGCGGCCAACTCTCAATAGCTTCAATCTTGGCTTTATCAACTTCAATTCCCTGTGGAGTAATAACATAGCCAAGAAAAGATACTCGGTCGGTGCAAAAGGTGCACTTCCCAAGGTTACCAAACAAACGTGCATCACGTAGAGCAATAAAAACAGCACGTAAATGTTCCAAATGTTCTTCCAAAGATCTGCTATAAATCAATATGTCATCAAAGTAAACTACCACAAATCGTCCAATGAAAGCACGTAAAACTTCGTTCATTAATCTCATGAAAGTACTAGGTGCATTAGTTAACCCAAAAGGCATGACTAACCACTCATATAATCCAAACTTAGTTTTAAATGATGTTTTCCATTCATCTCCCAATTTCATACGAATTTGATGGTAGCCACTACGCAAATCAACTTTGGAGAATATTGTAGAGCCACTCAATTCATCAAGCATATCATCTAGCCTAGGAATAGGATGACGATAACGAATAGTAATATTATTAAT
>NW_025299560.1:0-928 GCF_018294505.1 Triticum aestivum | reverse complement strand
ATCTCGCAACGTTTACCAAGGAGGTAATGTCGCCAGGTCTTGAGTGCATAGACTACGGCTGCAAGCTCTAGATCATGTGTAGGATAATTCTCCTCATGTGGATGCAACTGTCGGGATGCATAGGCAATCACATGACGATCCTGCATAAGAATGCAACCTAGTCCCTGTCGTGAGGCGTCGCAGTAGATAATAAAGTCTTTAGTGAAATCCGGTGGCACAAGTATGGGAGCAGAAGTCAGGCGTCTTTTCAGTTCCTGAAAACTATACTCACACTGTGGGGACCACTCGAACTTTTTATCTTTCTTGAGAAGTTCCGTGAGGGGTTTGGCTACTTTGGAGAAGTTTTCAACAAAGTGGCGACAATAGCTGGCTAGACCAAGGAAACTCCTAACTTGTTTAACAGTCTCAGGTGGACTCCAATCGAGAACGGCTTGAACTCTCTCGGGATTGACAGCAATGCCCTTACCAGAGATTACGTGGCCTAGGTAGGTCACTTCTGGCAACCAAAATTCACACTTGGAGAACTTGGCATAAAGGCGGTGTTCTCTGAGTTTTTCTAAAACAAGTCTAAGATGTTCGGCATGCTCTTCCTCGTTCTTCGAGTAAATAAGAATATCATCGAGGTAAACCACGACGAACTTATCTAAGTACTCCATGAAGATCGAGTTCATCAAGCGGGAGAATGTGGCTGGGGCGTTGGTTAGGCCAAAGGACATGACGGTGTACTCGTACTGGCCATAACGAGTGACAAAAGCTGTCTTGGGAATGTCCCCGTTTCTGATCTTGATTTGATGGTAGCCTAATCTTAAATCCATCTTGGAGAAGACTGAGGATCCAGCGAGCTGATCATACAGGTCGTTGATCCTGGGAAGCGGATACTTGTTCTTTATCGTGACCAAATTAACGGGACGATAATCTACAACCATCC
>NW_025299559.1:0-928 GCF_018294505.1 Triticum aestivum | reverse complement strand
CATTTGTACTCACGTTTGCCTATTTTATGTTTTGCAGAGAGACTTCAGTCTCACTAGTATTTCCGCGTGGTCTTCGACGTTTAGCTTGATACCTCAGCTACGATCTTGTGCCCTCGGCAGGATCTGATAGATAGTCAGACTTCTCAGCCTTTTTCATTTATAGATGTCTGTACTCAGACATGATAGCTTCCGCGTGTGCTTTGAATTGTATGCTCTGATTGTTGGGTCATGAGACCCATGTTTGTAATATCGCGCTCCTCGGAGCCTATTGAATAAACTACCTGAGTCGTAGAGTCATTTTGTGATGCCATGTTGTATTGCACATATCGAGCATATTGTGTGTATGTTATTGAAATGCTTGGTATGTGTGGGATCTGACTATCTAGTTGTTTATCTTTAGTAGCCTCTCTTACCGGGAAATGTCTCCTAGTGTTTCCACCGAGCCATGGTAGCTTGCTACTGCTCCGGAACACTTAGGCTGGCCGGCATGTGTCCTTCTTCGTTCCTGTGTCTGTCCCTTCGGGGAAATGTCACGCGATGGATACCGGAGTCCTGTTAGCCCGCTACAGCCCGGTTCACCGGAGTCCTGCTAGCCCAGTGCTACAGCCTGGTTTCACTCGCTGATGACCGACACGTTCGATGCTGGGTCATGGATGCCTGTCCCTGTAAGTCTATGCCGCTTTGGGTTTACGACTAGCCATGTCAGCCCGGGCTCCTTATCATATGGATGCTAGCGACACTGTCATATACGTGTGCCAAAAGGCGCAAACGGTCCCGGGCAAAGGTAAGGCGACACCCGTGGGAATACCATGCGTGAGGCCGCAAAGTGATATGAGGTGTTACATGCTAGATCGATGTGGCATTGAGTCAGGACCCTTATGCTAGATCGATGTGGCATCGATCTAGCATGTAACACCTCATATCACTT
>NW_025299558.1:0-928 GCF_018294505.1 Triticum aestivum | reverse complement strand
TATAGAACCCTCGAACCCTCGACCCTGAAACCCTCGACCCTTGACCCCTTAACGACCCTCGACCCTCTACCCTAGTTCCCGATCCTCGACCCCTCAGTGATCCTCGACACCCTCGTTCCCGATAAAAATTAAGAAGAAGAAGAAGAAGAAGAAGAAGAAGAAGAAGAAGAAGAAGAAGAAGAAGAAGAAGAAGAAGAAGAAGAAGAAGAAGAAGAAGAAGAAGAAGAAGAAGAAGAAGAAGAAGAAGAAGAAAGAGGAGAAGAAGAAAGGAATAGCTAGAGGAGAAGATCGAAGAAAAAAAAGAAGAAAAAAAAGAGGAGAAGAAGAAAGGAATGGTGGAGAAGAAGAAAAAATAGAATATATTCTATTTTCTCTTCTTCTCCACTATTCCTTTCTTCTTCTCCTCTTCTTTTTCTTCTTTTTTCTTCTTCTTATTTATTTCTCCTCTTCTTCCTCTCCTCTTCTTCTTCTTATTTAGTTCTCTCGACCCCTCGTCCCTCTCTCATGTTGTCGGGGAGGGGGTATATCGACCTCCGCTCATGTTGAAATTATCGGGGAGCGGGTATATCGACCCCCACCCCCCTCATCATGCATATATAGCTACCACATACATATATACATTGAAAAAAATTACATATATGCAACAAAAACATTAATACACATATGAATAAAAAAATACATATATGAACAAAAACATGCTGTGAACAAAAACATTAATGTAATAAATCTAATAAGAAATTAATCTAATAAAAAACATGCTCTGAACTTACATATAGCCACATACATACAAATATACATTATATATATATGAACAAAAAATTAATCTAATACAAAATCAAAACAGAGCCGGACCGGCGCGGCGGCTCACAGCGGGGGCGTCTGGCGATGGCGATGGCGGGGGAGGCAAGGGCGCCGGCGGGCGGGGGCG
>NW_025299557.1:0-928 GCF_018294505.1 Triticum aestivum | reverse complement strand
CCACCGCTCCGAATCCGTATCCATATACCACCACCGATTCATATACCACCACCGATTCATATCCATATCCATATACTACCACCGCTACCACCACCGCTGCCATATACCACCACCATATATCCACCACCAATCCGAGTTCCTTGCATATTAGGTTTGTTTTCGAGATCCATCTAGATTCCGATTCGTGTTTCCTTGCCGGAGTAGGTTTCGGAAAAAAAAAGAGTCGGGTAGCCACGCTCCGTTTAGGCCCAAAAATTTTCGAAAACGCATTTTTCGAAAAAATTTCTGGCTATCCTATTTTTAGGTGTTTCTGAGTGTTTTGAGACAGGTGCCATTATAGGAAGTTTTTTTTGACCTGTTTCCAGTTTTTGGGTCCGGGCAGTCGAAAAAAAAATTGTCGAAAAAAAAATCGTGCCCATCCTGTCAGTTTGACATAGGAAGAGTTTTGAGACACTCGCCATTATAGTGATTTTTCGCAAAAAAAAAGCAGCGCAAAAAAAAAGAGCGCAAAAAAAAAGAGCGAAAAAAAAAATTTCAGAGTGTGCTTTTCCCTTGTTTACGTGCCGCGCCGTGATTTTGTTGGTGTTCTAGGCTCGCGTCTCTAGCACAGTCTAGCCTAGGACCAGCACAGTACCGTCGTTGAGCGTTTATTCAACTTTGCATCTCTGAATTGATTATTGCTGACCCTTTTTGCTACCATACTATAAGCCTTCCCAGCTCCACATACATCTACGTCGTGTGTTTGACTCTCCCTGGTAATCGCTCTATCCAAGCTTTGAGAGTTTTTGACTACAACGGTTGCCGATCACCGCCTGCTGCTGGGTAAGAACTGGTAAGAATTTGAGATTTGCTTGACGGATTTGTGACACCCACCACCACCACTTGTTCGTAGTCTGTAGGATCATATTCTTGTGTGTTTCTATTGCTG
>NW_025299556.1:0-928 GCF_018294505.1 Triticum aestivum | reverse complement strand
TTAGTAATTATTTTGAGCTATAAGACCCTAAAATTGAAAAGCATTTCAAATGAACTGTGAAAAGGTTGAAAGTTGGCATGGTATCATCATTTCATCCACAGAGCATGTGCAAGAAAGTTGAGAGGGTTACGGCAAAAACTGGATGCACTTCGTGTACAAAACGGACAATCTCTTTCAAAGTATGAGGATTTCATACGAAAACTCGTCTGTTACAAAGGGATTTCATTTTCTAAAACTTATTTGAACTCCTAACTTTTTGTGTGTTCAAAATGCACCATTCAAAGCCACATCATCATTTTTCAATCATTTCTGACTTCATTTGTTATTTTTCATGCATTTACTAATTATTTTGAG
This sequence comes from Triticum aestivum, assembly GCF_018294505.1. NCBI lineage: Eukaryota > Viridiplantae > Streptophyta > Magnoliopsida > Poales > Poaceae > Triticum > Triticum aestivum. The sequence goes on along the minus strand of NW_025299556.1, from coordinate 574 downwards.
CTATAAGACCCTAAAATTGAAAAGCATTTCAAATGAACTCTGAAAAGGTTGAAAGTTGTCATGGTATCATTATTTCATCCATAGAGCATGTGCAAGAAAGTTGAGAGGGTTAAGGCAAAAACTGGATGCACTTCGTGTACAAAACGGAAAATCACTTTCAAAGTATCAGGATTTCATGCGGAAACTCGTCTGTTACAAAGGGATTTCATTTTTTAAAACTTATTTGAACTCCTGACTTTTTGTGTGTTCAAAATGCACCATTCAAAGCCATCATCATTTTTCAATCCTTTCTGACTTCATTTGTTATTTTTCATGCATTTACTAATTATTTTGAGCTATAAGACCCGTAAATTGAAAAGCACTTCAAATGAACTGTGAAAAGGTTGAAAGTTGGCATGGTATCATCATTTCATCCACATAGCATGTGCAAGAAAGTTGAGAAGGTTACGGCAAAAACTGGATGCACTTTGTGTACAAAACGAACAATCACTTTCAAAGTCAGGATTTCATACGGAAACTCGTCTGTTACAAAGGGATTTCATTTTTTAAAACTTATTTGAACTCCTGACTTTTT
>NW_025299555.1:0-928 GCF_018294505.1 Triticum aestivum | reverse complement strand
ACCACGAGATCTAGCCCTTTGACTTTCCACGTACGGGCTTCGAACAGTGGACCTCTCCACCCGGTTGTATCAGGTCAGCACAGAGGGACACCTGGGAGCAACATCCGGGCCAAACCCACAGCTACATCCCCTCCGTGTAGACCCGACGCGTCCGTTGCCCCCCTCCAGTTGCCGGCGGCGGCGCCATCCGTGAGGGGGGCCTTGGCCCGGGGACACGTGCCGGGCGTTCGCAACCGCCACAACACTCTCAGACTTGTGAGAAGCAGCGCACGCAAGATTGGCGGCATGCTAGGCCACGGAGGCCGCCGGCCACAGTCGTAGACATGCGAAGGGCAATCCGCGTAGAGGGAAGTGTTCGGATACTTCTCCATCATCAAAAATTATGAAAAATTACCATCGCTCCTATAGCACATGTGCCCACGTCGTGTAAAAAACTCATGATTTCATCGCGATCCAAGTATTTTATAATATTCACGCCGCACCGTTATTGCAAAACGTCTACTACTGTGTCATCGCCGTCCGTGAGGGGAGCCACACCCCGGAGACGCGCGCCGCCTCTTCGAACATGCCACAACACCAACCCGCATGTATGAGGGGCCGGTGCGACGCTCCGGTGGCATTGCTACCCCCCAGGGCCCCCATCCCGCCTAACCCTGGAGCGGTTGACCACGAAATATAGCCTGTTGACTTTCCACGGAAGGGCTTTGACGAGTGGACCTCTTCACCCGGTTGTGTCAGGTCAGCACAGAGGGACACCTGGAAGCAACATCTGGGCCAAACCCACGGCTACACCCCATCCGTGTAGACCCGACATATCCGTTTCCCCCCTCCAGGTGCCGGCGGTGGCGCCGTCCTTGAGGGAGGCCACACCCCGGAGACGCTAGTCGCCTCTTCGGACATGCCACAACACCACCCCACATGTATGAGG
>NW_025299554.1:0-928 GCF_018294505.1 Triticum aestivum | reverse complement strand
GGGGGGGGCTTGCCTGGTTGCTCAGACAAGAGAGAGGGGTCGTCGGTGACGTAGTCGACCACAGGGGCATCAGCATCGTCACGGGGTCTACCGAAGAGAAGAGGGGGAAGAAACAGTAAATACATAGCAAGCAAGTACATAACAGGACAACAGGCAGAGCTAGACGTGTTCTAACGCGGTATGAGGTGATACCGGTGAAGGGGGGAGACATCCGGGAAAGTATCCCCGGTGTTTCGCGTTTTCGGACAGAGGAACCGGAGGTGAAATGTTACAGGTTTGCTATGCTACGGATGTGTGGCGGACGAACGGGCTGCGTATCCGGATTCGTCTCGTCGTTCTGATCAACTTTCATGTAGAAAGTATTTTCATCTGAGCTACGGTTTATTTTATATGATTTTCTAAAGTTTTAAATCATTTTAGAATTTATTTAATTTATTTAATTCAGCATTATCCAGAATAGTGCCTGCTGACGTCATCATGACGTCAGCATGATGTCAGCAGTCAACAGGGCGTTGACTGGGTCAAACTGACGTGCGGGACCCACCTGTCATTGACGGATTAATTAATTAACTAATAGTTTAATTAGTTTAGTTATTAGATTAGTTTAATTAATCAAAAATTAATTAGGTTAATTAATTCTTTAATTAATTAATTGTTTTTAATATATTATTATTATTATTTTTATTCCCATTTTCTTTTATCTTTTTATTTTACGTTCTGGGGGTGGGGTCCCCGTGTCAGTGGCTCAGGGGGGTGCAGCGGGCGCACTGGTGCGGGTGCTCGCACCCGACGCCATGAGAGGCGAGGGCGGGCGCGCCTGGGGCCTCGGTGGCCAGCGACAACGGGAGCAGCACCGGGCGTGGGGAGTTGCGGGGCACGCGCGCCGGCGAGACGAGCCGTGCCGGCCTTCGGCAGGCGCCGGGGAGCG
>NW_025299553.1:0-928 GCF_018294505.1 Triticum aestivum | reverse complement strand
ACATGTCCTACTGTGTGTGAGCTAAGTGTGTGAACACGATTTGGTAAAGGTAGCGGTGAGAGGCCATGTAGGAGTACATGGTGGGTTGTCTCATTGCAGCCGTCCTCAGGAACTGAGTTCTGTGTTTGTGATCCATGATTCAGCTACTACCACGCATTGGGCCCGAAACCAATGGACCCTCTCGGCTTCTTAATCACCCTTGTCCTCTGTCCAGGAGTTGCAAGTAGTTTCTGGTGTTTGTAGTATGCTGGAGGCCGTGCGCAGCGCTGACCGTAGGGGTGGGCTGTGATGCGGTAGGCACGTGGCACGGTGTACCGGGCGCCCGTTTGGTGTCTCGGGAACCCTGTTCACATCGTTTGGGGCTGTGAGCGAAACTCCGGCCGGATCTCCTCATGGATGGAACCCGAATAGGCGATAAACCTGGACTAGAGACTTGAGTGTTTAGGTAGGCCGTGGCCGACACCCACGTTTGGCTTCCGCTTGAAGGTTGTCGAGTACATGTCGTGTAAACGGCGGTAAGTGGTGAGAGCGTGTGTGAAGAAGTACACCCCTGCAGGGTTAATATGATCTATTCGAATAGCCGTGTCCACGGAAAAGGACTTCTGGGTTGCTTATATCAGTTCATAGACAAGTGAAAGTGGATACCCTAAAATACGCAAGATAAGCGTGAGTGCTATGGATGGCGTTCTCGTAGGGAGACGGGAGCGGATCCATAGTGGTGTATTGATATGGTGAATATGTGGACTCGTGTGCGCCACCTCAAAAGAGTTACTTGCAGTCGTAGTTCAGGATAGCCACCGAGTCAAAGCTGGCTTGCTGCAGTCAAACTCCACCATCCCCTTTGTTGATAATGATGCATATGTAGATAGTTCTGATGTAAGTCTTGCTGGGTACATTTGTACTCACGTTTGCCTATTTTATGTTTTGC
>NW_025299552.1:0-929 GCF_018294505.1 Triticum aestivum | reverse complement strand
GAGTCTGAACAGAAGGTTAAGTTGATTCGAGACAGGCTCAAGGTAGCCCAGTCCAGACAGAAGAGCTATGCCGATTCAAAGCGCAAAGCGATTGAGTATGAAGTTGGAGACAGAGTATATCTCAGAGTATCCCCGCTTCGAGGAGTTAAGCGTTTTGGAGTTAAAGGAAAGTTAGCACCCCGTTTCGTTGGACCGTATAAGATTTTGCAACGTATGGGAGAAGTTGCTTATAAGTTGGAATTGCCAGAAGGACTGTCAGGAGTTCATGATGTATTCCATGTTTCTCAGTTGAAGAAATGCCACCCAGAGATAGCAGAGGTACCGTTAAGAGACACAGTGCCACTGGAAGCAATTCAGTTGAAGGATGACTTGACATATGAGGAAAAACCTGTTAAGATTCTCGATTATGCCAGCAGAGTTACCCGCAGCAAAGTTATCAAGTTTTGTAAAGTTCAGGGGAGCCACCACACTGAGGATGAAGCCACCTGGGAAAGAGAGGAAGTTTTGCTCAAGGACCACCCTCACCTATTTTCTAGCCAGCCCGAATCTCGAGGGCGAGATTCATCTTAAGGGGGTAGGTTTGTAACATCCCAAATTTTCAATTTGGAATGTTATACATTAGGTCATCATGCATATCATATTTTCCTCGCATTTTCCGATCCTAGAAAATTTCACGCAACTCAAGGACCCTCGGAGAGAGTTGGAAGTTTCATTATTTTCATATTTGGGATTTCTCAAATTTTGAAAATAGGATCATTTGGATTTATTTAATTATCTTCATAAAGTTTTTCCTATAAAAATTTTGAGAGAGGGAATAATATGACTTTCCCAAATTTAGGAAAAAATGAAGATTTAATAAATAAATCCATTTTGGTTTTTGCCGGAGTTTTATTTGCGTTTTATTTGCCTTAGGGAAAAATGCGTGTTTT
>NW_025299551.1:0-929 GCF_018294505.1 Triticum aestivum | reverse complement strand
CAGAAAGGATTGAAAAATGATGATGTGGCTTTGAATGGTGCATTTTGAACACACAAAAAGTCAGGACTTCAAATAAGTTTAAAAAAATGAAATATCTTTGTAACAGACGTGTTTCCGTATGAAATCCTGATACTTTGAAAGAGATTGTCCGTTTTGTCCACGAAGTGCATCCAGTTTTTGCCGGGACCCTGTCAACTTTCTTGCACATGCTATGTGGATGAAATGATGATACCATGCCAACTTTCAACCTTTTCAGAGTTCATTTGAAATGCTTTTCAATTTTAGGGTCTTATAGCTCAAAATAATTAGTAAATGCAAGAAAAATAACAAATGAAGTCAGAAAGGATTGAAAAATGATGATGTGGCTTTGAATGGTGCATTTTGGACACACAAAAAGTCAGGAGTTCAAATAAGTTTTAAATAATGAAATCCCTTTCTAACAGACGAGTTTCCGTTTGAAATCCTGATACTTTGAAAGAGATTGTCCGTTTTGTACACGAAGTGCATCCAGTTTTTGCCGTAACCCTCTCAACTTTCTTGCACATGCTATGTGGATGAAATGATGATACCATGCCAACTTTCAACCTTTTCAGAGTTCATTTGAAATGCTTTTAAATATTGTGGTCTTATAGCTCAAAATAATTAGTAAATGCATGAAAATAACAAATGAAGTCAGAAAGGATTGAAAAATGATGATGTGGCTTTGGATGGTGCATTTTGAACGCACAAAAAGTCAGGAGTTCAAATAAGTTTTAAAAAATGAAATCCCTTTGTAACAGACGAGTTTCCGTATGAAATCCTGATAATTTGAAAGAGATTGTCTGTTTTGTACACGAAGTGCATCCAGTTTTTGCCGGGACCCTCTCAACTTTCTTGCATATGCTATGTGGATGAAATGATGATACCATGCCAACTTTCAACCTTTTCAG
>NW_025299550.1:0-929 GCF_018294505.1 Triticum aestivum | reverse complement strand
CTATAAGCTAGTTCAAATAATTTTACACTAGAGTTGAACTAGCTCTATAAGCTAGTTCAAATAATTTTACACTAGAGTTGAACTAGCTCTATAAGCTTGTACAAATAATTTTACACTAGAGTTGACTAGCTCTATAGTCTAGTACAAATAATTTTACATTAGAGTTGAACTAGCTCTATAAGCTAGTTCAAATAATTTTACACTAGAGTTGAACTAGCTCTATAAGCTAGTTCAAATAATTTTACACTAGAGTTGAACTAGCTCTATAAGCTTGTACAAATAATTTTACACTAGAGTTGACTAGCTCTATAGTCTAGTACAAATAATTTTACACTAGAGTTGAACTAGCTCTATAACCTAGTTCAAATAATTTTACACTAGAGTTGAACTAGCTCTATAAGCTAGTTCAAATAATTTTACACTAGGGTTGAACTAGCTCTATAAGCTAGTACAAATAATTTTACACTAGAGTTGAGCTAGCTCTATAAGCTAGTTCAAATAATGTTACACTAGAGTTGAACTAGCTCTATAGCCTAGTACAAATAGTTTTACACTAGAGTTGAACTAACTCTATAAGCTTGTACAAATAATTTTAGACTAGAGTTGAACTAGCTCTATAAGCTAGTTCAAATAATTTTACACTAGAGTTGAACTAGCTCTATAGCCTAGTACAAATAATTTTACACTAGAGTTGAACTAGCTCTATAAGCTAGTTCAAATAATTTTACACTAGAGTTGAACTAGCTCTATAGCCAAGTGCAAATAATTTACACTAGAGTTGAACTTGCTCTATAAGCTTGTACAAATAATTTTACACTAGAGTTGAACTAGCTCTATAAGCTAGTTCAAATAATTTTACACTTGAGTTGAACTAGCTCTATAAGCTAGTTCAAATAATTTTACACTAGAGTTGAACTAGCTCTATAGCC
>NW_025299549.1:0-929 GCF_018294505.1 Triticum aestivum | reverse complement strand
GGAAGACCATGTTTCGGTCATCTTGTTCTCAAACACCCTGAAGTGCGAGAACGTAAAGAGAGGGATCGAATCTTGCGGGTAAAGTGTACAAACCTCTGCAGAGGGTTTAAACCTAATCGATTAGCCGTGTCCCCGGTTACGGACAATTTGAGCCTCTGGACTTGGATCTATCTCAGAACTCTCAACACTGGACTGATAACTTAATTGTGGGCAACCTATGATGATTTTGGGCTATGAGACATCGGTTGGCGGAACCATGTCATGATAGAAAACTCCATAGTACAGACTTCACTTTTGCCTTTGATGTAGGTAAAATAAAACCAGCTTTTACGCAAACAAAATTCAGATACAGAGCCACAAAGCCATAATGCATATAGTATAGTTCTATCATCTGTTCTTTTTATTGTGATCTTGCCGGTACATTCAATGTACTGACCTACACGGGTGCAACGTATCATGTTGCAGATATTTCCTCGACGAGTAAGAATTACGATACAGGGTTACGGTCTACACTCAACCTGCCGATGGCGTTGATGGGACTCCACACCCGTTTGATTGTTTCCGCTGAGTATTATGAGGTATATATCATTTTACGTTATTTATACATGTGATTGCACTTTGATATATACATTGATGTACTGTGTGTGCCAGCATACTGATCCAGGGATGGCACAGTAACACAGAGGCTTGACCGTCTGAGGTCGGGTCGCTACAACAACAACAATGACAATGACAACAACAACAACGACCACGACGACGGCAACAACAACAACAACGACAACGACAACGACGACAATGATAACAACGACAACAACAACAACAACAACAACAACAACAACAACAACAACAACAACAACAACAACAACAACAACAACAACAACAACAACGACGACGACGACGATGACGACAACAACTACAACAACGACAAC
>NW_025299548.1:0-929 GCF_018294505.1 Triticum aestivum | reverse complement strand
ATCATCATTTTTCAATCCTTTCTGCCTTCATTTGTTATTTTTCATGCATTTACTAATTATTTTGAGCTATAAGACCCTAAAATTGAAAAGCATTTCAAATGAACTCTGAAAAGGTTGAAAGTTGGCATGATATCATCATTTCATCCACATAGCATGTGCAAGAAAGTTGAGAGGGTTACGGCATAAACTGGATGCACTTCGTGTACAAAACGGACAATCTCTTTCAAAGTATCAGGATTTCATCCGGAAACTCGTGTGTTACAAAGGGATTTCATTTTTTAAACCTTATTTGAACGCCTGACTTTTTGTGTGTTCAAAATGCACCATTCAAAGCCACATCATCATTTTTCAATCCTTTCTGACTTCATTTGTTATTTTTCATGCATTTACTAATTATTTTGAGCTATAAGACCCCAAAATTGAAAAGCATTTCAAATGAACTCTGAAAAGGGTTAAAGTTGGCATGATATCATCATTTAATCCACATAGCATGTGCAAGAAAGTTGAGAGGGTTACGGCAAAAACTGGATGCACTTCGTGTACAAAACGGACAATCTCTTTCAAAGTATCAGGATTTCATCTGGAAACTCCTGTGTTACAAAGGGATTTCATTTTTTAAACCTTATTTGAACTCCTGAATTTTTGTGTGTTCAAAATGCACCATTCAAAGCCACATCATCATTTTTCAATCCTTTCTGCCTTCATTTGTTATTTTTCATGCATTTACTAATTATTTTGAGCTATAAGACCCTAAAATTGAAAAGCATTTCAAATGAACTCTGAAAAGGTTGAAAGTTGGCATGATATCATCATTTCATCCACATAGCATGTGCAAGAAAGTTGAGAGGGTTACGGCATAAACTGGATGCACTTCGTATACAAAACGGACAATCTCTTTCAAAGTATCAGGATTTCATCCGGAAACTCGT
>NW_025299547.1:0-929 GCF_018294505.1 Triticum aestivum | reverse complement strand
CTCTTTCCCCCTTGGGAATCCTAGTTGGAATAGGATTGGGGGGGAGTCCTACTCCCGGTAGGAGTAGGACTCCTCCTGCGCCACCTCCTCCTGGCCGGCGCCTCCTCCCCCCTTGGCTCCTTTATATACGGAGGCAGGGGCACCTCTAAACACACAAGTTGACACAAGTTGATCCACGTGATCGATTCCTTAGCCGTGTGCGGTGCCCCCTGCCACCATATTCCTCGATAATACTGTAGCGGAGTTTAGGCGAAGCCCTGCTGCTGTAGTTCATCAAGATCGTCACCACGCCGTCGTGCTGACGAAACTCTTCCTCGACACTTTGCTGGATCGGAGTCCGGGGATCGTCATCGAGCTGAACGTGTGCTCGAACTCGGAGGTGCCGTAGTTTCGGTGCTTGATCGGTTGGATCGTGAAGACGTACGACTACTTCCTCTACGTCGTGTCATCGCTTCCGCAGTCGGTCTGCGTTGGGTACGTAGACAACACTCTCCCCTCGTTGCTATGCATCACATGATCTTGCGTGTGCATAGGAAATTTTTGAAATTACTACGAAACCCAACATAATAGTCCATGAAATGCGCCATAATCGGCCAAAACTGCCAGTGTTGATGACCGACACGTAAACACATCCCAGGGTTTGTTAATCGTGGTAATCACTCTGGGACCCCAAAACAGTGAGTAATAGTCCATGAAACGGGCCAGAATCGGCCAAAACTGTGAGTGTTGATGACCGACACGTAAACACATCCCAGGATTTGTTAATCGTGGAAATCCCTCTAGGACCCCAAAACAGTGAGTAATAGTCCATGAAACGGGCCAGAACCGGCCAAAACTGCGAGTGTTGATGACCGACACATAGACGCATCGCAGGGTTTTATAATCGTGGAAATCACTCCGGGACCCCAAAATAGTGAGTAACAGTCCAT
>NW_025299546.1:0-929 GCF_018294505.1 Triticum aestivum | reverse complement strand
AGGAAATGATGTGAGAACATGTTAGAAATTTATGGCGTCGCTTTGAATGCTGCATACTGAACACAAAAGAAGTCCGGAGCTCAAATAAGTTTTAAAAACATTGAAGCGCCCGTGTAACAGATGAGTTCTCCTCCGAAACCCTTTTACTCCGAAAGAGTTTGTGTAGTTTGTACACGAAGTGCGTCCAGTTTTTGCTGTGACCCTCTCTACTATTTCGCACATGCTATGCGGGTGAAATGATGATACCATGCCAAGTTTCAACATTTTCAGAATTCATTTTGTAGTGATTTTGAATTTCACGGTCATTTAGCTCTCTAAACAATTAGGTAAATAACCGAAAAACAACAAATGATGTCAGAACATGGTGGAAATTGATGATGTCGCTTTGAATGCTGCATACTGAACACAAAAGAAGTCCGGACTTCAAATAAGTTTAAAAAATATTGAAGCGCCCGTGTAACAGATGAGTTCTCGTCCGAAACCCTGATACTCCGAAAGAGTTTGTCCAGTTTGTACACGAAGTGCGTCTAGTTTTTGCCGTGACCCTCTCTACTCTTTCGCACATGCTATACGGGTGAAATGATGATACCATGCCAAGTTTCAACATTTTCAGAATTCATTTTGTAGTGATTTTCAATTTCACGGTCATTTAGCTCTCTAAACAATTAGGTAAATGACCGAAAAACAACAAATGATGTCAGAACATGTTGGAAATTGATGATGTCGCTTTGAATGCTGCATACTGAACACGAAAGAAGTCCGGAGTTCAAATAAGTTTAAAAACATTGAAGTGCCCATGTAACAGATGAGTTCTCGTCTGAAACCCTGATACTCCGAAAGAGTTTGTCCAGCTTGTACACGAAGTGCGTCCAGTTTTTGTCGTGACCCTCTCTACTCTTTCACACACGCTATGCGGGTGAAATGATGAT
>NW_025299545.1:0-929 GCF_018294505.1 Triticum aestivum | reverse complement strand
TTCTTCCCCGCCTGACGACGCTGCCAGGCTGCGCCTCGTCGTCGCCCCTGCCTCCGACGCCGTCCCGCGCGGCCGCAGACGTCGTCGCCGCCCCGTGCCCCCCTGCCTCCTCACCGCCGATGCCGTGCCCCTCACCGTCGCTGTCGCCGCCCCCTGCCTCCTCATCGCCCGTCGCGCCGCGCCCCCTCACCATCGCCGTCTCCGCGCCTCTCACTGTCGCCGTCGCCGCGCCCCTCACCGTCGCCCCCGTGTCCTGCCGGCCTCCTCGTCGATCGCCGCCCCGGCCCGTTGCGTAATTTCCTAATTTAGATGTGTAGTTAATTTAGATGCGTAATTTAGGATGTAGAGTTAATTGAGTTGTTGTAGTTAATTTAGATGCGTAGTTTAGATGTATAGTTAATGAATTGTTTTAGTTAATTTAGATGTATAGTTTAGATGCAAAAGTTAGAATTTTTTACTGTTCATACATTTTTTTGGGGATATTATTGTTGCATATGCAAAAGTTTGTGTGTTCATATATATGCAAAGAATATGTCAATTTTTTCATAGAATTTTTATGAATTTTTTTGTTGTAATTTTGTTCATAGATTTTTTATGATTTTTTTCTGTTGTAATTTTGTTCATAGATTTTTTTATGATTTTTTTTCTGTTGTAATTTTGTTCATAGAATTTTTATGATTTTTTTGTTCATAGAATTATCTTTGTCAATTTACGTATATGTTCATATTTAGAAGAAAAAGAAGGAGAGAAAAAAGGAAAATAAGAATAGGAAGAAGGAGAAGAAGAAGAAGAATAAGAAGAAGAAGAGGAGAGGAATAACAGGAGAAATAAATAAGAAGATGAAAAAGAAGAAAAAAAGAGGAGAAGAAGAAGGAATAATAGAGGAGAAGAAGAATTTCTTCTTCTCCTCTATTATTCCTTCTTCTTCT
>NW_025299544.1:0-929 GCF_018294505.1 Triticum aestivum | reverse complement strand
AAATCAGAAAAATAAAACTAATTCATTAATATATCAAAAAAATCAGAAAAATAAAACTAATTCATTTTAAAATCTTGAAAATACAAATCATATATCAAAAAAATCAGTTCATCGATCCCTTGAAGGTGTGACAAAAGGTTTGATACATCATTCAGTTCATCGACCAAATACAAATCATCCGGATTCGCCATCGTACGTTTTAATTCACATGATCCATTCAACAAAGTTTGGTACAATAAATTATTACACATCAATTCTTCCCTTGTGTCCCTGCTTGCTTACGATTGTGCCGTATCCATGGAGCATCCTCATCATTTAACTTAATGCTTGGGTCAGTGTTCACTTTGAAGGGCGGAATTTCACCAAACATATTATAATCTTCTGACATGTCTATCTTGTCCTCCACTCCCACGATGTTTCTTTTCCCTGAAAGAACAATGTGGCGCTTTGGATCATCGCATGATGTACTGATCGTTTTCTTATCTTTCTGTTTCCTCGGTTTGCTACTCATGTCCTTCAAATAAAAAACCTGAGCGACATCTTTGGCAAGGACGAATGGTTCGTCAAGGTAACCAAGATTGTTGAAATCCACCATTGTCATTCCGTATTGCTCGTCCACCTTAACCCCACCTCCTGTTAGCTTGAACCATTTGCACCGGAACAAAGGGACCTTAAAGGAGGGTCCATAGTCAAGTTCCCATATCTCCTCTATGTAACCATAATATGTGACCTTTTGCCCATTCTCGGTTGCTGCATCAAAGCGGACACCACTGTTTTGGTTGGTGCTCTTTTTATCTTGGGCGATGGTGTAAAATGTATTCCCATTTATCTCGTACCCTTGGAAAGTCGTTATAGTCGAAGATGGTGTCTTGGCCAACATGTACAGCTGATCTCCAACATCATTGTCATTCATTAAATGTTTTCGCAAC
>NW_025299543.1:0-929 GCF_018294505.1 Triticum aestivum | reverse complement strand
CCTTATCCTTGCCCCTCCCAGCTCCACTACAAAGACGATTGCACATTGCTTTGGCCGCTCCCTCTCAACTACGGAGACGAGTTTAACGCGGTTTCCACCCCTCCCTCTCAACCGCACCAGTGCACGCTTGCCGCGCCACAACGCCGACGCTGGACCCGTGAATCGTGAGCACCCAGCTATGACTTACCGCACTCGTGCAAAATAATAAAACACGGTAAATATATTACTTACACGTGCGTTTTGTTTTGCAAGCGGCGCGAAAAAAATTAAAAAGGGAATGCAACACGAGGACTTCCCAGGAGGTCACCCATCCTAGTACTACTCTCGCCCAAGCACGCTTAACTTCGGAGTTTTGATGGGATCCGGTGCTTTAGTGCTGGTATGATCGCATCCGACATGTTACCTCGGTCTTCGTCCCTTATCCTTGCCCCTCCCAGCTCCACTACAAAGATGACTGCACATTGCTTTGGCCGCTCCCTCTCAACTACGGAGACGAGTTTAACGCGGTTTCCACCCCTCCCTCTCAACCGCACCAGTGCACGCTTGCCGCGCGACAACGCCGACGCTGGACCCGTGAATCGTGAGCACCCAGCTATGACTTACCGCACTCGTGCAAAATAATAAAACACGGTAAATATATTACTTAGACGTGCGTTTTGTTTTGCAAGCGGCGCGAAAAAAATTAAAAAGGGAATGCAACACGAGGACTTCCCAGGAGGTCACCCATCCTAGTACTACTCTCGCCCAAGCACGCTTAACTTCGGAGTTCTGATGGGATCCGGTGCTTTAGTGCTGGTATGATCGCATCCGACATGTTACCCCGGTCTTCGTCCCTTATCCTTGCCCCTCCCAGCTCCACTACAAAGACGATTGCACATTGCTTTGGCCGCTCCCTCTCAACTACGGAGACGAGTTTAACGCGGTTTCCA
>NW_025299542.1:0-929 GCF_018294505.1 Triticum aestivum | reverse complement strand
GTTAATTTTCTATGATTTATTGAAGTTTTAGGCATTTTCTGGAATTTCCTGAATTATAATAAATCCAGAAAATCAATTACTGCGTCAGCCTGACGTCAGTGTGACGTCAGTGGTCAACGGGACATGGTCCGGGTCAAACCTGACAGTGGGTCCCGCGTGTCAGTGTGATTAGCTTAACTAAAATTAATTAAAACTAATCCTAATAGTTAACAGGGCTGGGCCCCACCTGTCATTGACTCAGGAGAGTCAACCGGGGCCCACCCGTGGTCAAAGTCAAAGTCGGCTGCCGGCGTTTAGCCGCCGGCGAGCCCGACGCGGCGGCGAGAGTGGTTTTGGCCACTCCGGCGACCAAATGGGCCGCGGAGGGCATCTAGGAGGAGCTGGGGACGAGCCGAAGCTCTTGGTGGAGTCAGTTGCGCTCGGGGCGGCCGGAATCGGTGCCGGCGGCGACCTAGGCGGCCGCCGGAGCTCGGGCGAGCTCGGGCTCGACACTGCGGTGCACTAGAGGGGAAACGGAAGGGCGCTGCAGGCTCCTGGGAGGGTGGCGAACTTGGTAGCATGCTCGGGCGCCAGCTGGGGTGGCCCTGGCCACGGCGGCGTCATGGCCGGCGGCGGGGAGTTTCCGGTGAGGTGGAAACGGCGGCTACGGAGGCCGAACAAACACGGGGCTAGGGGGAGAGGAAGAGGAGTTCACCGTGGAGAGGGAGAGGTGGTCAGCGGGCTCGGGGGCGTCCTGTCAGCGGCGAATTCGGCGACAGCGATCGGCGGGTCCGAGGAGGGGAAGAATGTCGGGGCGGCGCTTCGGGGCTTCTCCGGTCGCGTGTGACGGCGGGGAGGGCGAGGGCGGCATGGCGGAGCTCGTGGACTGCTCGAGGGGACGAGGGGGAGGCGATGGCCGGGGTGGTGTTCGTCGGCGGCGGCGATAGTGC
>NW_025299541.1:0-929 GCF_018294505.1 Triticum aestivum | reverse complement strand
TACGTACAGCGGCCAGGGTGCAAGAAAGAAAATACAGCCACGTATGTGTACATACGGGCGGGGTCTCGGACGCCTACTCGCGCATACGTACGGCCAGGGCTCGTGTACATGGCTACGTCGGAACGGAGAAACATCGTCGTCGTCGTGTTCATGGGGAGGCAACGGAATGCGTTGTGTTCATGGGGAGGCAACGGAATGCGTGGGAGCCAACCGGCTGGGTCAGAACAGAATGTGTGGTTGTTTTCATCGGGAGGGCTGGGATGGAACAGGCGATGGAAACGAGGCCTAGCGTACCACACAACGGAGGAAACGGACCTCCTACGTTCGGAACGGGGTCCTATTGATCGGGAGGGGTCTGGCGTACCGCAAAACGGAGGAAACGGACCTCCTACGGTCCAAACGGGGGTCCTGTTCATCGGGAGTGGTGTGGCGTACCGCAAAACGGAGGAAACGGACTTGTGTTGGAGCGCTACGGTCGAAACGGGGGTCCTGTTCATCAGGAGGGGTGTGGCGTACCGTAAAACGGGACTCCAGGGGATACTGTTCATCTCCACCGCCGACCCCCTCCAGCCTCCACAAGCTACTGTTCATCCACCGTCGACCTCCTCCAGCCTCCACCTGCGACTGTTCATCCACGGGCTCCTGTTCATCCAGCCTCCACCGCGCGCTACTCCACCGGCTACTGTTCAACCAGCCCTCTCCACGGGCTCCTGTTCAACCACCCCTCCACGGGCTACTGTTCATCCTGCCCTCCATCGTCTACTGTTCATCCTGCCCTCCACGGGGTGGTCCTATTCATCCAGCCCTCCACGGGGTCCTGTTCATCCAACCCCAACCGGCTCGATCGATCGGGGTCCTGTTCATCCAGAGGCAACACCACGGGGTCCTGTTCATCCACCCCCATCGGGAACTGTTCATCCAACGCCCCC
>NW_025299540.1:0-929 GCF_018294505.1 Triticum aestivum | reverse complement strand
GTGAGTGTTGATGACCGACACGTAAATGCACCCCGTGGTTCGTTAATCGTGGAAATCACTCCGGGGGCCCAAAAAAGTGAGTAATAGTCCATGATACGGGCCAGAATCAGCCAAAACTATGAGTATTGATGATCGACACGTAAGCGCGCCTTGGGGTTCAACAACTATGGAAATCACTTCGGGACCTGAAAACAGTGAGTAATAGTCCACAAAACACGTTAGAATTGGCCAAAATTGTGAGTGTTGCTGACCGACACGTAAACACAACCCGGGGTCATTTCGGGACCCCCATAACTAAGTAATAGTCCAAGAAACGGGCAAGAATCGGCCCAAACTGTGATTGTTGATGACCTACACTTAAGCGCACCTTGGGGTTCAACAACCATGGAAATCGCTTTGGGGCCCCAAAACGGTGAGTAACAGTCCACGAAACGGGTCAGAATCGACAAAAACCGCGAGTGTTGATAACCAACCCGTAAGCGCACCCAGGGGTTCCTTAATCGTGGAAATCACTACGGGGCCCCAAAAAAGAGAGCAATAGTCCACGAAACGGGCCAGAATCGGCCAAAACTGTGAGTGTTGATGACCAACACGTAAACGCACGCCGGGGTTCGTTAATCGTGGAAATCACTCCGGGACCCCAAAACAGTGAGTAATAGTATACAAAAAAGGCAAGAATCGGACAAAAGTGTAAGTGTTGATGACCGAAACGTAAACGCACCCCGCGGTTCGTTAATCGTTGAAATCACTTCGATACCCCAAAACAGTGCGTAATACTCCACGAAACGGGCCAGAATCGGCCAAAACTGCGAGTGTTGATGAGCGACACATAAATGCACCCCGGTGTTCGTCAAACATGGAAATCACGCCGAGACCCAAAAACAGAGTAATAGTCCAAGAAACGGGCCAGAATTGGCCAAAACTGTGAG
>NW_025299539.1:0-929 GCF_018294505.1 Triticum aestivum | reverse complement strand
AATCTCACATCTGTCATGAATTTCACTCAAACCCAATCCACGTCTACGAGCATAGCATGGCAATAATAAAAGCAACGTAGAAGTAACTCCCAAGGGTTTGATAGAAAAACAGGTAATAGGTACTACCTCAACTACTTCCCAATACCCACAGTTTATTAGATCCTAATCATGCAATGTGTTTGAAGGAATAGATCTAATGCAATAAAACTGGGTATGAACGGGGTATGATCAAAGTGTTACTTGCCTTGCTGATGATCCGCAAAACCTAGCGATTCGAAGTAACAAGCGGCACACTCCGGGTACTCTATCGCAAACAAACAAGCATACAATCAGTACTCAACTAATGCACAGGTAAAACTCGAATGAAAGATCCAACCAGAAAGTTCAACTTAAGAACTCCGGTTTGCAAAAAGAATCAACTCGAAAGAAGCAACGAAAGTCAAACGGCGGAAGAAAGAAACTTCATTTGCTAATCTGGATCTAGGTCAAATTTTACTGTAGCAAAACTTGTTTGAGTAGGTTAAACGGAAAGAGAATTTCGAGACGAAACTCTAGGCGCTTGAATCACCTGATTCCGATAAACGAGCGAGAAGTTAAACAGAAACGAAGATTCGATCAGAAATCGAATCTGAGAAAATAACGAGAAAAATCCGCCGAAAAAGAAAAACGGACGAACGGTTAAAGAACGGACGTTCGTTAACAGAGAAAAAACCGACGAACGCGTTCGTTGAAACGAACGGTTCGGTGAACGCTCGTAAAATAAGAAAACCGAAAAAAAACCGATGTAGGGTGTTTTTTAAAACGAAGGGTTTTTTTTAAAAAAAACGGTCAACGGGGCGAGGTCTACCTCGTCGGGGTAGAGCTCCGGCGGGGCTCCGGCGAGGGGCGGCGAGGGCGGCGGGGCTCGGGCTCGGGGGCGGCGGCGGCGG
>NW_025299538.1:0-929 GCF_018294505.1 Triticum aestivum | reverse complement strand
GGCGGCCAAGGGGAGGTTTCCCTCCCCCCCAAGGCACCTAGGAGGTGCCTTACCCTCCTAGGACTCTTCCCCCCTTAAACCCTAGGCGCATGGGCCTATGTGGGGCTGGTGACCTTGGCCCATTAGGCCAAGGCGCACCCCCTTACAGCCCATGTGGCCCCCCGGGACAGGTGGACCCACCCGGTGGACCCTCGGGACCCTTCCGGTGGTCCCGGTACAATACCGATAACCCCGAAACTTGTCCCGATGCCCGAAACAGGACTTCCCATATATAAATATTTACCTCCGGACCATTCCGGAACTCCTCGTGACGTCCGGGATCTCATCCGGGACTCCGAACAACATTCGGGTTACTGCATATACATATCCCTACAACCCTAGCGTAACTGAACCTTAAGTGTGTAGACCCTACGGGTTCGGGAGACAAGCAGACATGACCGAGACGACTCTCCGGTCAATAACCAACAGCGGGATCTGGATACCCATGTTGTCTCCCACATGCTCCACGATGATCTCATCGGATGAACCACGATGTCGAGGATTCAATCAACCCCGTACGCTATTCCCTTTGTCTATCGATATGTTACTTGCCCGAGATTCGATCGTCGGTATCCCAATACCTCGTTCAATCTCGTTACCGGCAAGTCACTTTACTCGTACCGTAATGCATGATCCCGTGACCAGACACTTGGTCACTCTGAGCTCATTATGATGATGCATTACCGAGTGGGCCCAGTGATACCTCTCCGTCATACGGAGTGACAAATCCCAGTCTTGATCCATGTCACCCAACAGACACTTTCGGAGATACCCGTAGTCTACCTTTATAGTCACCCAGTTACGTTGTGACGTTTGGCATACCCAAAGCACTCCTACGGTATCCGGGAGTTACACGATCTCATGGTCTAAGGAAAAGATACTTTGACATT
>NW_025299537.1:0-929 GCF_018294505.1 Triticum aestivum | reverse complement strand
AGTCCGTTCCGTGCACTATTACTCAGCGTTTTGGGGTCCCGTAGCGATTGCCATAGTTGTTGAACCCCAAGATGTGCTTACGTGTTGGTCAAGAACACTCGCAGTTTTGGCCGATTCTGGCCCGTTTCATGGACTATTACTCACCGTTTTCGGGTCCCAAAGCGATTTCCATGGTTGTCAAAGTCCAAGGTGCACTTACGTGTCCGTCATCAACAATCACAGTTTGGGTCGATTCTGGCCCGTTTCTTGGACTATTACTCTATTTTGGGGTCTCGGAGTCATTTCCACGATTGACGATCCCCGGGGTGCGTTTACGTGTCGGTCATCAACACTCACATATTCGTCCGATTCTAATAAGTTCCGTGCACTATTACTCAGCGTTTTGGGGACCCAGAGCGATTTCCACGATTGATGAACCCCGGGGTGCGTTTATGTGTCCGTCGTCAACACTCATAGTTTTGGCCAAATCTGACCTGTTTCGTGGACTATTACTCACCGTTTTGGGGGCCCCGAAGCGATTTTCATAGTTGTTGAACCCCAAGGTGTGCTTACGAGTTGGTCATCAACACTCCCAGTTTTGGCCGATTCTGGCCCGTTTCATGGACTATTACTCACCGTTTTGGGGTCCCAAAGCGATTTCCATCATTGTCGAACTCCAAGGTGCGCTTACGTGTCGTTCATCAACAATCACAGTTTGGGACGATTCTGGCCCGTTTCTTGGACTATTACTCTATTTTGGGGTCTCGGAGTTGTTTCCACTATTGACGAACCCCGGGGTCCGTTTACGCGTCGGTCATCAACACTCACATATTCCGCCGATTCTAGTCCGTTTCGTGCACTATTACTCAACCTTTTGGGGACCCAGAGCGATTTCCACGATTGATGAACTCTAGGGTGCGTTTATGTGACCATCGTCAACACTTATAGTT
>NW_025299536.1:0-929 GCF_018294505.1 Triticum aestivum | reverse complement strand
GCACCAGTGCACGCTTGCCGCGCCACAACGCCGACGCTGGACCCGTGAATCGTGAGCACCCAGCTATGACTTACCGCACTCGTGCAAAATAATAAAACACGGTAAATATATTACTTACACGTGCGTTTTGTTTTGCAAGTGGCGCGAAAAAAATTAAAAAGGGAATGCAACACGAGGACTTCCCAGGAGGTCAGCCATCCTAGTACTACTCTCGCCCAAGCACGCTTAACTTCGGAGTTCTGATGGGATCCGGTGCTTTAGTGCTGGTATGATCGCATCCGACATGTTACCCCGGTCTTCGTCCCTTATCCTTGCCCCTCCCAGCTCCACTGCAAAGACGATTGCACATTGCTTTGGCCGCTCCCTCTCAACTACGGAGACGAGTTTAACGCGGTTTCCACCCCTCCCTCTCAACCGCACCAGTGCACGCTTGCCGCGCCACAACGCCGACGCTGGACCCGTGAATCGTGAGCACCCAGCTATGATTTACCGCACTCGTGCAAAATAATAAAACACGGTAAATATATTACTTACACGTGTGTTTTGTTTTGCAAGCGGCGCGAAAAAAATTAAAAAGGGAATGCAACACGAGGACTTCCCAGGAGGTCACCCATCCTAGTACTACTCTCGCCCAAGCACGCTTAACTTCGGAGTTCTGATGGGATCCGGTGCTTTAGTGCTGGTATGATCGCATCCGACATGTTACCCCGGTCTTCGTCCCTTATCCTTGCCCCTCCCAGCTCCACTACAAAGACGATTGCACATTGCTTTGGCCGCTCCCTCTCAACTACGGTGACGAGTTTAACGCGGTTTCCACCCCTCCCTCTCAACCGCACCAGTGCACGCTTGCCGCGCCACAACGCCGACGCTGGACCCGTGAATCGTGAGCACCCAGCTATGACTTACCGCACTCGTGCAAAATAATAAAA
>NW_025299535.1:0-929 GCF_018294505.1 Triticum aestivum | reverse complement strand
GACAGTGAATCCGACATCACCCCAGAGGAGGAACAAGAAGAGCCGGAACAAGAAGAGGTTACTGCTGTGGATGACCTGTCATTGCTTGACCGATTACGTCAAGGTGGCCTTGCACATGTTGATGCCACTGAACCCTATGAGCCCGTCATTGATTATAGTGATGATGATGATTATGCATTTATTGATGATACTGATCGAGATTATTAGTAGTGTCAGGTATTAAATTTTTTAATGTTGTACTTGATGATGATACACTTAAGTGATACACATATTATTATTCATGTCGGTCTTTTTTTTATGTTGTACTAATTTCGTTTACTGTTTGTCATGGCAGGTGTTGAAAGATGGTGGGCGCTGGTCGGGAGCGCGCCAAGGCCCCTTCTTCCTCGGCGCGTGGTCTGAGGTCTTCGATTCCAGACGTACCACTTCGCCGAGCATTGCTGGACAGTATGTCCACACCGCCGGGCCCTTCTTCGTCCACCGCGGTGCCCAGCAGGGGACGAGGTAGGAAGAGAGGAGGTGGGGCACGTGGTCGCGGGAGAGGAGGTAGGGTGACTGCTAGGGAGCCTTCCTCGCCGCCACCCCCAGCTGTTTCACCCGAGCACGTGACTGCTAGGGTGGACTCGTCCGAGGAGGAGGCTACACGGACTCCGGTCCACGAGCCTCCGGTCCACGGGTCTTGGGCCCACGAGCCTCGGGTCGACTGGCCTTCGGCCCACGAGAGTTCGGCCCACGAGACCCCGGAGGAGCACACGTCCGGATGGGGTACCTGGCCGGATCAGCCCGAGGAGCCGAGTGGCCATGCTGATGATGGCGGGGAGCCGACTGATCTTGAGGAGGAGGGTGGCACCGTCTACCAGCGTGGTGCTACACGGCTCCCGTCCGTGCCGGCGACCCGCGAGCAGAGGTGGTTGATCTTCCCTGATGGG
>NW_025299534.1:0-929 GCF_018294505.1 Triticum aestivum | reverse complement strand
TGGAGCATGTGCATGTAGTTCAAATTTGAAGTATGCACATAAAATGCATTGAAAACTCAATTAGTGCATAAAAATGTCCAAACGAACCCCAAAAAATTTGTACCACAACATGTTGATGCCGCACCATGATAGCATGCCAAGTTTCATGAATTTTAGACGAGTTCTGGATTTACTAGAATTTAAAAACCAGGCATCTCAACGTTTTGCCAGCAATCAACGGTGCCCCGGTGTTTGAAATTCATTCCCATATCTTGCATGGGACCTAAGCTTGCACCCAAGGACATAGATTTGATTTTTCAACCAATTTATATGCACTGGAGCATGTGCATGTAGTTCAAATTTTAATTATGCGCATAAAATGCATTGAAAACTCAGTTAATGAATAAAAATGTACAAAAAATCACAAAAAATCACACAAAACTTCTGTTGTTCTATGTTGACAAAAGAATAAATTTGAAAGCAATAAGAGGCAATGGATATCGTTTCGTCCACAAAGATGGGACGTTCCCTACCGAAAACTATCATGCTTGTTGTGAGAAGCTCCGGTTTGTGAGAAGCATATACCCAAACCTGCCCCTAATGGGACAAAATTTGTACCACGGCATGTTGATGCCGCTCCATGATAGCATGCCAAGTTTCATGAATTTCAGATGAGTTTTGGATTTACTAGAATTTAGAAACCAGGCATCTCAATGTTTTGCCGGCAATCAACGGTGCCCCGGTGTTTGAAATTCATTCCCATTTCTTGCATGGGATCTAAGCATGCACCCAAGGACACAAATTTTATTTCAACCAATTTATATGCACTGGAGCATGTGCATGTAGTTCAAATTTTAATTATGCACATAAAATGCATTGAAAACTCAGTTAATGCATAAAAATGTCCAAACGAACCCCGAAAAATCACAAAAAATCACACAACACTCCTG
>NW_025299533.1:0-929 GCF_018294505.1 Triticum aestivum | reverse complement strand
ACTTCATTTGTTATTTTTCATGCATTTACTAATTATTTTGAGCTATAAGACCATAAAATTGAAAAGCATTTCAAATGAACTCTGAAAAGGTTGAAAGTTGGCATGGTATCATCATTTCATCCACATAGCATGTGCAAGAAAGTTAAGAGGGTTACGGCAAAAACTGGATGCACTTCGTGTACAAAACGGACAATCTCTTTCAAAGTATCAGGATTTCGTACGGAAACTCGTCTGTTACAAAGGGATTTCATTTTTTAAAACTTATTTGAACTCCTGACTTTTTGTGTGTTCAAAATGCACCATTCAAACCCACATCATCATTTTTCAATCCTTTCTGACTTCATTTGTTATTTTTCATGCATTTACTAATTATTTTGAGCTATAAGACCATAAAATTGAAAAGCATTTCAAATGAACTCTGAAAAGGTTGAAAGTTGGCATGGTATCATCATTTCATCCACATAGCATGTGCAAGAAAGTTAAAAGGGTTACGGCAAAAACTGGATGCACTTCGTGTACAAAACGGACAATCTCTTATAAAGTATCAGCATTTCATGCGAAAACTCGTCTGTTAAAAAGGGATTTCATTTTTTAAAACTTATTTGAACTCCTGACTTTTTGTGTGTTCAAAATGCACCATTCAAAGCCACATCATCATTTTTCAATCCTTTCTGACTTCATTTGTTATTTTTCATGCATTTACTAATTATTTTGAGCTATAAGACCATAAAATTGAAAAGCATTTCAAATGAACTCTGAAAAGGTTGAAAGTTGGCATGGTATCATCATTTCATCCACATAGCATGTGCAAGAAAGTTAAGAGGGTTACGGCAAAAACTGGATGCACTTCGTGTACAAAACGGACAATCTCTTTCAAAGTATCAGGATTTCATACGGAAACTCGTCTGTTACAAAGGGATTTCATTTTT
>NW_025299532.1:0-929 GCF_018294505.1 Triticum aestivum | reverse complement strand
AAAAAAACCAGAAAAAGCTGATGGGCTGGCCCACATTGCACGAACGGGGGGTACGGTTTTGCGCCGACCTGCTTGATCTTTTTTCGTTGAAGTTAACTGGCCTACTGGGCCGAGGAGAAAAGGGCCCAGCGACCGCGACCTGGAACGATCTCACGGGCACCACATCACTCCTTAGTCTTGGTATGATTTCTGGATCGATCACCTTCTGAGAGATTGCATTGAGGAATGCACATAGCTTCACAATGGCTAATCGGACGTTTTCTGGTAGAAGCCCCCTCAATGCAACCGGAAGCAGTTGCGTCATAATCACGTGGCAGTCATGAGACTTTAGGTTCTGAAACTTTTTCTCTGCCATATTTATTATTCCTCTTATATTCGATGAGAAGCCAGTCGGGACCTTCATACTAAGCAGGCATTCAAAGAAGATTTCCTTCTCTTCTTTGGTAAGAGCATAGCTGGCAGGACCTTCATACTGCTTTGGAGGCATGCCGTCTTTTTTGTGCAAACGTTGCAGGTCCTCCCGTGCCTCAGCTGTATCTTGTGTCTTCCCATACACGCCCAAGAAGCCTAGCAGGTTCACGCAAAGGTTCTTCGTCACGTGCATCACGTCGATCGAAGAGCGGACCTCTAGGTCTTTCCAGTAGGGTAGGTCCCAAAATATAGATTTCTTCTTCCACATGGGTGCGTGTCCCCCAGCGTCACTCGGAACAGCTAGTCCGTCGGGACCCTTTTCAAAGATTACGTGTAAATCATTGACCATAGCAAGTACGTGATCACCGGTACGCATGGCGGGCTTCTTCCGGTGATCTGCCTCGCCTTTGAAATGCTTGCCTTTCTTTCGACATTGATGGTTGGTCGGAAGAAATCGACGATGGCCCAGGTACACATTCTTCCTGCAGCTTGCCAGGTATATACTATCGGTGTCAAGT
>NW_025299531.1:0-929 GCF_018294505.1 Triticum aestivum | reverse complement strand
ACCATGTTCTTTGATGGCTCTAAGATGTTGAATGGTTCCGGTGCTGGGGTTGTCCTGGTTTCCCCCAGAGGAGATAAGCTCAGATATGTGCTCCAGATTCACTTTGATTCTTCCAACAATGAGGCAAAATACGAGGCCCTTTTGTATGGGTTGCGCATGGCCATCTCACTCGGCGTCCGTCGCCTTATGGTTTATGGCGACTCAGATTTGGTGGTCAACCAAGTGATGAAGGAGTGGGACGTTAGAAGCCCAGCCATGACTGGATACTGTAATGCAGTGAGGAAGCTGGAAAAGAAGTTTGAGGGGTTAGAGCTCCATCATATACCCCGACTGAAAAATCAAGCGGCTGATGATCTGGCAAAGATAGGTTCCAAGAGAGAAGCCATTCCGAGTGGTGTGTTCTTGGAGCATATTCATACTCCGTCAGTAAAAGAGGATCCTTTCACCGAAGAACCTTCGCAGCCCAAGAGTGCCACAGATCCGACTGAAGTAGAAGTCCCAGCAGTGGTCGACTTGGTCATGGAGGTCTTAGTGATCACTCCCGACTGGACAGTTCCATACATCGCATATATCCTGAGAAAAGAGCTCCCGGAGGATGAGGAAGAGGCTCGACAGATTGTCCGTCGATCCAAGGCCTTTACCGTAATCAAAGGACAGTTGTACAGAGAGAGCGCGACTGGAGTTGGTCAGAAGTGCATAACACCAGAAGAAGGTCGAATCATCCTTGATGATATCCACTCGGGGACCTGTGGCCATCATGCGTCCTCTCGGACCATCATGGCCAAAGCATACCGAGCCGGATTCTACTAGCCAAAGGCAAATGAGATGGCAAAGGAAATAGTGGACAAGTGCTAAGGATGTCAGTTCTACTCCAATATGTCACACAAGCCTGCGTCAGCTCTGAAGACCATACCACTCGTCTGGCCCTT
>NW_025299530.1:0-929 GCF_018294505.1 Triticum aestivum | reverse complement strand
TAATGTAATTTTTAAACACATAAAGGCATTGGCTAGGGTGCATATTGTGAGGATTATCATTATCACTGAATTTCATTAGAGAATTTACCTCTACCACCTTAGGCAGTGGTGGTGATCAAGCCCATGTATTTCTTCAATAGGATGTACATTTTTAACATCCTCGGCTTTAATACCATTTTCCTTCATAGATTTCTTTGCCTCTTGCATATCTTCAGGACTAAGATATAAAATACCCCTCTTCTTCGGAGTGGGTTTAAGCGGTGGTTCAGGGAGAGTCCAATCATCATAATTTCTCAATATGTTATTCAATAATTCTTCAGCTAGCCCACAAGTATAGGGGATCGCAACAGTTTTCGAGGGTAGAGTATTCAACCCAAATTTATAGATTCGGCACAAGGGGAGCCAAAGTATATTTGCAAGTATTAGCAGCTGAGTTTTGAATTCAACCACACTTGGAGATTAATTATCTGCAGCAGAGTGATCAGTAGCAAAGTAGTATGATAGTTTTGATAATAGTAGCAGCAGCAATAGTAACGGTAACAGTGATAGCAGTGATTTTGTAGCAAGTGCAACAGTTAGCAGTAGTAACTTAGCAAGATCAATATGTAGGAGAATCATGGGCATTGGATTGATGATTTTTTGGATGATATTCATCATGTGCTAGTTATAACCTAGGGCAATATGGCACTTGTTCCAGTTCATAAATATAATGTAGGCATGTATTCCATAAATAGTCATATGTGCTTATGGAAAGAACTTGCATGACATCTTTTGTCCTACCTTCCCATGGCAGCGAGGTCCTATTGGAAACTAAGGGATATTAAGGCCCCCTTTTAATAGAGAACTGGAACAAAGCATTAACACATGGTGAATACATGAACTCCTCAAACTACGGTCATCACCGGGAGTGGTCCCGACTATTGTCACTC
>NW_025299529.1:0-929 GCF_018294505.1 Triticum aestivum | reverse complement strand
TCAAGGCAGTCTCCCATTTTTCCGTGCTCGAGTAACACTTAATACTTCCTTTTAACGAGATGATGCCGCGTGGATCGGGCATTTTAAGTGTTAGAGATGCATAATGCGGGCGAAAGCTTCGCGTCCCAATAGTGCTTGATGGCTACTTTTAAATGGGGCGATATGGAAGAGTAACCTTTCGCGACGGAAGTTGCCGGATGAACCGAACACAACTTCTAACAGTATGGAGCCCATACAATGGGCATATGGGCCTGGCATTATTCCTTTAAAGGAGGTGTTGCTACGGCGAATTTTGGTTGGGTTTATCCCCATCCTGCGGATTGTGTCCTGATATATCAGGTTTATGTCACTGCCGCCATCCATGAGGACTCGTGTAAATTGGAATCCGTTGATTATAGGACCCAATATCAGGGCAGTCCATCCTGTGTTCCGGATATTTTCGGAATAATCCTGATGGTCGAAGGTGATTGGTTTTGACAACCAGTGTGCGGCGCGGCTTTTAGTGGGCGCCGCTCTGTTTTTCCCTTTAATCACGTGAAGTGAGTTTACGATTTTAACCTCTTGTGGGAAAGTCTTTTGTTTTCCGGGGCTCTGCTTGTGGTGCTCGTCGTCATCTTCACTTGGTGTATCGAGCCCCTTGTGTTCGGCATTCAGTCTGCCGGACTGTTTGAAGACCCAACAATTTCGGTGGGTATGGTTAGCAGGCCTCCTAGGAGTACTGTGTATTTGACATATCTTGTCCAGGATTTTGTTGAAGTTGGATAGCTCATCGCTATTGTCCTTAAGGGGCAGTTTTTTGTTGTTCTGCCGTGAGCTTTTGAATCCGGCGTTGACTGTCGTGCTCTTTGGACTGTTCCTTTTAATCCGGCGCTGGTCCTTGTTGCGCCGTGGTTTCCCATTTCCATCCCTGATTTTGGATGTACTTGGGT
>NW_025299528.1:0-929 GCF_018294505.1 Triticum aestivum | reverse complement strand
TCGGGGTTGTGCAGGATTTGAATGCTTTGTGTGGTGAACATGGAGCATAGCCAGACTATATGATTTTGTAGGGATGAGCTTTCTTTGGCTATGTTATTTTGATAAGACATAATTGCTTGGTTAGTATGCTTGAAGTATTATTGTCTTAATGTCAAATGATAGACTATTGCTTTGAATCACTCGTGTCTTAATATTCATGCCATGATTAGATTACATGATCAAGATTATGCTTGGTAGCATTCCACATCAAAAATTATCTTTTTTATCATTTACCTACTCGAGGATGATCAGGAATTAAGCTTGGGGATGCTGAAACGTCTCCGTTGTATCTATAATTTTTGATTGTTCCATGCCAATATTATACAACTTTCATATACTTTTGGCAACTTTTTATACTATTTTTGGGGACTAACATATTGATCCAGTGCCCAGTGCCAGTTCCTATTTGTTGCATGTTTTTTGTTTCGTAGAATATCCATATCAAACGGAGTCCAAACGGAATAAAAACGGACGGAGATTATTTTTGGAATATTTGTGAAATATGGAAAAAGAATCAATGTGAGACGGTGCCCGAGGGAGCCACGAGGCAGGGGGTGCGCCCCTGACCCTCGTGCCCCCCCATAAGGCGGTTACTGCTCTTCTTCGGCCGCAATAAAGCTAATTTTCGAAAAAAAATCGGGCCGAAGGTAATCCAATCGGAGTTTACGGATCTCCGAATATATAAGAAACAGTGAAAGGGCAGAATCCCAGAACGCAGAAACAGAGAGAGACAGAGAGGCAGATCCAGTCTCGGAGGGGCTCTCGCCACTCCCGTGCCATGGAGGCCATGGACCAAAGGGGAAACCCTTCTCCCATCTAGGGAGGAGGTCAAGGAAGAAGAAGAAGGAGGGGGGCTCTCTCCCCCTCGCTTCCGGTGGCGCCGAAACGCC
>NW_025299527.1:0-929 GCF_018294505.1 Triticum aestivum | reverse complement strand
ATGCTCGCCCACCTCTTCCTGCTGCCATAGGGGGTGGTGGATGCGGCGACGCTCAAGAGGACTGGGAGGCGAGGGAGCGCCTCATGGCGGAGGCCACCGCCGAGGAGTACATGGTTCAACTTCAGTCAATGCAATCCAAGAGATTTGGTGTATCCCATGATACTGGTAACTGCTACCCTGTGGCGATTTTCTATCCACCAGGTGATTGCTCATCATTCTTTATACCGTAGGAGTAACACAATCTATTTATGTTATGTACATGATTACTTGAATACAATTATTTCGTGTCTTAAATATACACCCATCACTTGAACTTAATAAGATTTCCAATAATAGCACTTACTTAGTAACTGTCCCTTCCATAACTGAAAGCCATAGTTTGTTTTCAATATATGTTATATTATAATGTAGTTGTCTTATGTTTTTGAGGATATCAAATCAAACTTCAAATTAGTAAGTCAGTTGGCATGTCTTGACCACAGACTTAGTTATATTAGTTTATCCATTATTATTTTCTGATCTTGGGACCAAACTTAGCTCCATATTGAATCCATACTTTCTAATTAATAGTGATTTTGTCATTTGGTTCTGACCCCTTCTGTATGCCACATCCACTTATACATTTGTAGCACATGAAAGAAATTGAATTTCCTGTCTTGGTATATGCTTATTTAAAACAGAATTCCCAATATCACTTTTGTTGCTAGTGTTTCTTGTTTTGGCATAATTTGTTTGGTTGACCTGACGAGGAATGAGTTTACATGAGAAAAATTCTAGGCCATGTCTGAATTTTCTTCTTACCAACTAAATACTCAATTATGAGGCAGCCAAGTATACTGCTTCTATGAGCATTCCTTGCATTTTACTACAGAAGTGGTTTGCCTTATCAGTATCTAGTGTAAAATTAAGTTATAAAAGTGAGTTATTTT
>NW_025299526.1:0-929 GCF_018294505.1 Triticum aestivum | reverse complement strand
TTGCTCGCTGCACTACATGTCAAAAAGCTAAGTCACGACTCAATCCTCATGGTTTATATATGCCTTTGCCTGTACCTAGTGTTCCTTGGGAGGATATATCTATGGACTTTGTTTTAGGTTTACCTCGAACAAAGAAGGGGAGGGATAGCATATTTGTTGTCGTGGATAGATTCTCGAAAATGGCACACTTTATACCATGTCATAAAAGCGATGATGCTGTTAATGTTGCTGATTTGTTCTTTCGTGAAATTATTCGCTTGCATGGTGTGCCAAATACTATTGTTTCCGATCGTGATACTAAATTTCTTAGCCACTTTTGGAGATGTTTATGGGCTAAGTTGGGGACTAAACTGCTTTTTAGTACTACTTGTCACCCCCAAACTGATGGACAAACTGAAGTAGTCAATAGAACATTGTCTACTATGCTTAGGGCTGTTTTGAAGAATAATAAGAAAAGGTGGGAAGAATGCTTGCCTCATATTGAGTTTGCTTATAATCGTTCATGCATTCTACTACTAAGATGTGCCCTTTTGAAATTGTGTATGGTTTCCTACCTCGTGCACCTATTGATTTGTTGCCTCTTCCATCTTCGGAGAAGGTTAATTTTGATGCTAAACAACGTGCTGAATTGATCTTAAAAATGCATGAGTTAACTAAGGAAAACATTGAGCGTATGAATGCTAAATATAAACTTGCTGGAGATAAGGGTAGAAAACATGTTGTGTTTGCACCTGGAGATCTTGTTTGGTTACATTTGCGTAAGGATAGATTTCCTGATTTGCGCAAATCAAAGCTAATGCCACATGCTGATGGTCCTTTTAAGGTGTTAGAGAAAATAAATGATAATGCATATAAACTTGAGCTGCCTGCAGATTTTGGGGTTAGTCCCACTTTTAACATTGCAGATTTGAAGCCTTATTTGGGTGAGG
>NW_025299525.1:0-929 GCF_018294505.1 Triticum aestivum | reverse complement strand
ATGAGTGAAATAAACAAGTTAACTCATTTTTTAAGAAATGAGTGAATTTTTTATTATTAGAAATGAGTGAAATATGTTGCAAGAATTTTAAACTCGTTCGAAATGTATACAAATAACAAGTTTCACATCTCAATTGAGTGAATACTGTCTTTGAATTGAAAGGAGTGAAATCCGTTTTCTGAATTGAGTGAGACCAATTTTTTCAAACGATTGAAATATGTGTTTTGAAATGACTGAAATAAGTATTTTGATATGAGAGAAATAAACAAGTTAACTCATTTTTTAAGAAATGAGTGAATTTTTTATTATTAGAAATGAGTGAAATATGTTGCAAGAATTTTAAACTTGTTCGAAATGTATTCAAATAACAAGTTTCACATCTCAATTGAGTGAATACTGTCTTTGAATTGAAAGGAGTGAAATCCATTTTTTGAAAATGAGTGAGACCAATTATTTCAAATGATTGAAATGTGTGCTTTGAAATGACTGAAACAAGTATTTTGAAATGAGAGAAATAAACAAGTTAACTCATTTTTTAAGAAATGATTGAATTCTTTATTATTAGAAATGAGTGAAATATGTTGCAAGAATTTTAAACTCGTTCGAAATGTATTCAAATAACAAGTTTCACATCTCAATTGAGTGAATACTGTCTTTGAATTGAAAGGAGTGAAATCCGTTTTTTGAAAAGGAGTGAGACCAATTTTTTCAAATGATTGAAATGTGTGCTTTGAAATGACTGAAACAAGTATTTTGAAATTAGAGAAATAAACAAGTTAAATCATTTTTTAAGAAATGAGTGAATTCTTTATTATTAGAAATGAGTGAAATATGTTGCAAGAATTTTAAACTCGTTCGAAATGTATTCAAATAACAACTTTCACATCTCATTTCAGTGAATACTGTCTTTGAATTGAAAGGAGTGAAAT
>NW_025299524.1:0-929 GCF_018294505.1 Triticum aestivum | reverse complement strand
GTCCTACTACTATTGAGTATTGACCAACATAACTATCAACCACTTAAGAAGACAAACCTTCACGTAGCTAACATATCAATTTTATGACAAACTAACAATTGTTCTTGAGAGTTGAGAGCGCCCTACAATTTTTTCCATGTCAAATATGGAGTTGCCTTGAAATCTTGGTTGGCGGTTATTTGGTATGTACTCTTTCTGTATTTATCTTTCTTAGCATGTTAATGTTCATAGCATCTCCCAGCATAATATACTTGCCTTTTGGTTCCTCCTTGCCCTCGCGACTCCCGCAGTTCCTCCATATCGTCATCACCAGTAGTTGTCCGGTGTGGCATGGTTCCTCCCTACGATCCACCTAGTCCATCCACCCAACCTAACCCCCACCTGTCCGGCGTCCTCCCAATAGTGGAGCCTCGTCCCGGCCAGGCCACATTTTCTCGGGTTGGTTGTAGGGTGCTGATAGCGGTAGATTCAGTCCTCCCGTTACCAGATCTGGCCTGTGGCGGTTGGTGGAAGTTGTTGGTGTTGGAGCCACTAGTATAGACTAGTGCTGTTAATCCCCCTATCGAACATGATAGGGAAAAATTGTGTGTGATTAATGCATCAAATACAATATATAAATAAAACTATGTGTTGAAAACAAAAATGTGTTCGAAGATGGAATCATCACACACACATATTCCGGACAAACTGGGTGCGAAATATTGCACATATTTCACGCAATGACCCAAATGAACTATGTGCGATAAATTTCGTATAACACGCACCTTTATTACATGACCTATGTGCGATGTATTGCACGGATTAGGCAAATGAAATTGTGTGCGATGAGTTCAACTATCACACAAAATTTTATTATAAATTGTGTGCGACATTGTTCCACGTTAATATCAAAACAATCGTGTGTGCTATTGCAAAATCGCACATGGGTC
>NW_025299523.1:0-929 GCF_018294505.1 Triticum aestivum | reverse complement strand
CAAGGTCGCTGCCACGTCCGCGGCCCTCACCGCCCTCCGCGGCGACGCGAGCGCGCGAGCTCGAGCTGCTGCTCGACACCTCCCATATCGTCTCCCAGGTTCTGATCTTGGACTTGCTTCCGCTTAAGGCTTTTATTCGGTTAATCCTCTTCCCAAGAGAATTGGAGGGGATTGGCAAGGATTGGTTCGTATTTTGACTTAGAAGAGGTTTAAATCCCCCTCAAACCCCTTCAATCCACTTGAATTCACACACAACCGAACAAGGCCTAAGAAGACGCCCATGTGGCTAATTCGCCGTTAACTACTCCCTCTGTAAACTAATATAAGAACGTTTAGATCACTATTTTAGTATTCTAAACGCTCTTATATTAGTTTACGGAGGGAGTAGTAGACTATCTGGCATCTTCAGTTGGCTGTGGTGGATCCGACTGGCGACTGCATAACTAGTAGACTATCGGCCATTCTCAGTTATCCCTATACAGATGTTCAAGTATAAATGATCCTATGCTCATATGCCACTGCATCCTTGTCATCGGAAGACACTGTAATGCTGAGTTTTTTCCATGCGATAAAAAAAGATCACTCCCATTTGAACCTTTGACCATGCAGCTGATTGTTTCTATCAAGCTTGGCACCAACGCAAGTCTGATAGTACATATGTTTACCATTTTATTCCTGCCCTCATTTCATTTTTAGGTAGAGATTTTGTCCGTTGTTTCTGAAACCTAAATGCCAATGTAGCTAGTTCATTAACACTGCTAGTTCAGGTGCATCGGCGACGACACGCCGGACCGCCCTGCAATCAAACACATGAAAATCAATTAGGTGCTTTACTTTTTTGTTCAGAGAGGAATCAAAAACTATTTTGTTGCTGCCAGAAATCTCCATCTTAATTTTGCTTGAATCAAACACATGAATATGGATCAATA
>NW_025299522.1:0-929 GCF_018294505.1 Triticum aestivum | reverse complement strand
CGGATTAATTTGGTTTCATGCAGTCACTATTAGAAAATGGCCCATTAGCCCTGGTTTCAGAGGCCCTTTAGCCCCGGTTCTGGAACCGAGACTAAAGGATCGGGACTAAAGTCCCGGTTCGCTTATGAACCGGGACAGAAGGGGCTCCACGTGGCTGCTGCGAGGCGTCCAGGCAGGAGGACCTTTAGTCTAGGTTGGTAACATCAACCGGGACCAAAAGGCATCCTCGCGTCAGCATCTAGCAGGAGCCGAGGTTTTTGTTTTTTTGTTTTCGAAAGGGGGGGGGGTTAGGGGGTTTTGGAGGGTTAATTTAGGGGTTTCTGAAGGAAATATGCCCTAGAGGCAATAATAAAGTTACTATTTATTCCCGTATTTCATGATAAATGTTTATGATTCATGGTAGAATTGTATTAACCGTGAGTGTTGCTAAAACCCCCTAACGTTAGTTGAGTATGTCCCCCTCCATTTTTAATGCTCCATTTTGTGGTTATTCCTAGTAGTTCCCAGCATTAGTTGAGTAGATCCAGTGTTGGATGAGTAGATCAAAGGTGTCCAGATTTGTTCACCGTTTTTAGATGAGCCGCCACTCCCTGGATGTCATCAATTTCCTCCCCATTTCACCTAGGGGTTTGTTGTCTAGATCGGATTAATTTGGTTTCATGCAGTCACTATTAGAAAATGGCCCATTAGCCCTGGTTTCAGAGGCCCTTTAGCCCCGGTTCTGGAACCGAGACTAAAGGATCGGGACTAAAGTCCCGGTTCGCTTATGAACCGGGACAGAAGGGGCTCCACGTGGCTGCTGCGAGGCGTCCAGGCAGGAGGACCTTTAGTCTAGGTTGGTAACATCAACCGGGACCAAAAGGCATCCTCGCGTCAGCATCTAGCAGGAGCCGAGGTTTTTGTTTTTTTGTTTTCGAAAGGGGGGGGGG
>NW_025299521.1:0-929 GCF_018294505.1 Triticum aestivum | reverse complement strand
CAGTTGATCCATCTTGGCTTTCTCTCGGGCGGCAGCTCTTGTGTTATCCGTCTGCTTGAGAAGCAGCTCTTGAATATGAGGGTCCTGCACCCAGCCCATCGATGGTCCATCGTCGTCTGCTCCGCCAGCATCTTCATCTTCATGATCATGCCCTTCGTCCGCTCCCGCATCTTCCTCATCATCATGTCCGGCATCTTCTACATGATGACTGTGTACAGCATCACCGTCGTGATCATGTCCTGGAGATTCTTCGTCTTCTCGCCCGCCCGAGCCGCGGTGGTTGTCTTGCTGCCCATCCTCATTTCTTGCCCGACCACCATGGACGACTTCATAGTCATCTTCATCACCTTGCCACTGATAGCCATCCATGAAACCACGCAAGAGCAGGTGGTCCCGCACCTGCCCGGAATCCGGGTCCGCAATAAGGCTCTTCAGCTTGCATCTTCGACACGGACATCTTATCTCTGTCTCGTTCTTTTCAAGCATCTCGGCCTTCGCGGAGCTCAAAAACCTATTCATGATGCCTTCGGTCATCGTGCGGACCATGGTCGCCTGCGGGGTAGAGCAAAACGATATTTTAGAACCAAGAAAAAATTTGGCATGACTTTCCCTAAAAATAGGACCAAAAAGAATGCATAGTGCCAAAATTCTCGCCGAAACGGAAATGAATCAACATTCCGGCAAAATATTGGCAACTATCGCATTTCAAATACCGGTACCTGCAAACACAAACATATATGCAACACCACAAACATATGCAACACCACAAACATACATGGATCTAGCTAGGCCATAAAAAGTGCATGTGCACGTTGTTCGAGAGGGAGAACAACATAAAGATAGCTCCCCCTTACTTACCTATCAAAAAAAGGTAATTTAACCACTTAATTGGATGAATTTATGGTGCAAATTAGGTGAGGAGGAGGAGG
>NW_025299520.1:0-929 GCF_018294505.1 Triticum aestivum | reverse complement strand
TCTCGCCCCGAGGCCACCCTGCCGGGAAAGAGCACTCCGTTTTCCACCACAATCCACCATGAATCCACCAACGTAGGAGTAGGGTTTTACGCCTCGCGGTGGCCCGAACCTGGGTAAAACTGCCCGATGTTTGCTCTTTGTGCAACATGCTCATTCCCCCTGCCGAACCACAAGGGGCTCATGGCCCCATTGGTGGCCGTGGTTTCCCACGACATCTTTGGTGCACCAGGTAGGGAGTCACGCTTGCACGAACCCGAGAAGCGTATGTAGCGCGTCATCTTCATCGTCATTTTCTTCATCAATGGCTCCATCTACCATGGCGCCCAAGAAGAAGCCCGGTGCCGCATGTCACCCGTCCACCTCGAAGGCCCCGTCACATGCGGCCGCTGATGCAGCGGGGGCTATGGAGATGTATGGGTGTGTGGACGCTGCGTGGAACGTGGTCGACGCAGGCGTCGTCGTCATCACCTCCCCTGTGGCCGAAGCAGGAGTAGGAGGCACCAGGGAAGGACAATGTCTGTAGCACCCCAGTGGAGATGCTCCATGAGGTACAGTTGGAGAGATTATTCCTTCTGCACCCGTCCACCCAGCCGAGGGCACAACCACAACGATGGCACTCATTCTGGGGTGAATCAAAACTCTCGGTCCGCTCTCGTCGCGGGCACGACCGCGGGGCATGCACCACCCCCGGAGCGAGCTGACCCACCAACAGAGCCACTGGTCCTCAAGGGCCTCGACCTCGTCACCACATCATCCAAGTAGCTGGCTTGCGACGAGGTCACGACGCAGTCGCTACTGGCACCATTAGGAGCCGAGCGATGTTATGATCTATGTCATCGTCACCCATGCCAAGCACCGCCTCGGAGGACATGGCGCGGGCTCAACTGCTATTGAGATTTCCGCCGATAGCTGATCAGATGGATGAGTGG
>NW_025299519.1:0-929 GCF_018294505.1 Triticum aestivum | reverse complement strand
GCTAGTCAACTAGAGGCTTACTAGGGACATGGTGTTGTCTATGTACCTGTTGGGGATCGTTGCATAAAATAAATTTTTTCCTACGTTCACCAAGATCAATCTATGAGTTTATCTAGCAACAAGAGAGAGAGATGCATCTACATACCCTTGTAGATCGCGTGCGGAAGTGTTCAAGAGAACGAGGTTGAGGGAGTCGTTCTCGTCGTGATCCAAATCACCGGAGATCCTAGCGTCGAACGGACGGCACCTCCGCATTCAACACACGTACGGTCAGCGTGACGTCTCCTCCTTCTTGATCCAGCAATGGGGGAAGGAGAGGTTGATTAAGATCCAGCAGCACGACGGCGTGGTGGTGGATGCAGCAGGGTTCCGGCAGAGCTTCGCCGAGCTTCTGCGAGAGGAGGAGGTGTAGCAGGAAGGGGAGGGAGGCGCCAGGGTGTTGGGTGCGGCTGCCCTCCCACCCCCCTCTTTATATAGGGACCCCAGGGGGGCGCCGGCCCTAGAGATGGGATCTCTAGGGGGGCGGCGGCCAAGGGGGGTGGAGTGCCCCCCAAGGCAAGTGGAGGCGCCCCCTCCCCTAGGGTTCCCAACCCTAGGCGCAGAGGGGGTCCCAGGGGGGTCCACCAGCCCACTAGGGACTGGTTCCCCTCCTACTTCAGCCCATGGGGCCCTCCGGGATAGGTGGCCCCACCCGGTCGACCCCAGGGACCCTTCCGGTGGTCCCGGTACAATACCGGTGGACCCCGAAACTTTCCCTATGGCCGAAACTCAACTTCCCATATATAATTCTTTACCTCCGGACCATTCCGGAACTCCTCGTGACGTCCGAGATCTCATCCGGGACTCCGAACAACTTTTGGTTTGCTGCATACTCATATTCATACAACCCTAGCGTCACCTAACCTTAAGTGTGTAGACCCTACGGGTTC
>NW_025299518.1:0-929 GCF_018294505.1 Triticum aestivum | reverse complement strand
GGGGGAACGACCGTTAGCTAGGTTTCTCTTTGTCGTCTGCCTTTTGGCTCTTTGTCATCCGCTGGCAGACGGCAAGACGGGGGGTGTGGGGGGGCATTACAATGCTGGCCTGAAATGGACCCCACCCATATCTTTGTCGTCTGCTAGCGGATGACAAATAATTGGCTGATGGCAAATTGTATCTCAGCCATCAACCAATTCTTTTCCGTCCTTTTTTGCAAGCAGATGGCAAACGCCTTCTTTGCCATCAGCTAGCAGACGACAAAGAACTGGTTGATGGCAAATTCTCTGATTTCAGTAGTGGTGGGAGCAAACTCAACAAAATAACTATCATATGCCACTTGATTGGCATAATACAATTGAAAATTAAAATCATGATGACAAGTTTCATTGTTATCATTATTCTTTATAACATACATGCCATCACAATAATCATCATAGATAGCAACTTTGTTGTCACAATAATTTTAAACCTCTTCCAAAATAGTGGATTCATCACTAAATAAAGTCATGATCTCACCATATCCACTTTTATCATTATAATAAGATTCAACATCCTCCAAAAAAGTGGGATAATTATTATGTAAAGTTGACAATCTTCCAAACCTACTTTCATAAATATTGCAATCATCATAAATAGTAGGCATGTAATCATCATAACAAATTTGCACGTCAAAACTTGGGGGAATAAAAATATCATCTTCATCAAACATAGCATCCCAAAGCTTATGGCTTTGCATATCACTAGCATTATGGATATTCAAAGAATTCATACTAGCAACATTGCAGTCATGCTTATATTCATGGATTTTATGCCAAATTTTATTGCATTCTTCTTCTATCAATTGAGCGCAAATTTTCTGATTCATCATTTTCAAGAAAGACATTATAAAGATGAATAATATGAGGAACCTCAATTCCATTTTTTT
>NW_025299517.1:0-929 GCF_018294505.1 Triticum aestivum | reverse complement strand
CGGCAGGAAATTTGCAACAGGTCTGAACGACCTCCACACCATTGGATCCATATCGTACACTCGCATGGAGTTCGATCTAATCCACACTTTCACGGCTATTTCCCACGTTCCGCTAGCCGGATCAGCTTTTCCAGGCAGTTTCCCATATTCCGTTGACTCCTGTGCAGCATTTTTTCTTTCTTCTCCGGTTCCTGCTAGCACTCCCGCAAAAACAAAAGTGATGGCTAGTGGGATCAAACTCAAGACCCCTAGCATCAACGCTGGTGTAACAACCATCGCACTAGGTTGTGCTTGTTGTGAAATAAATGGTATCACAGTACATGACCTTTTGTAAACTGTAGTAGCAAAGTTTTTTTGTGATTTCCTTCATAAGCTTCTTAAATAGCATGGTAACTCAAGTACATCCACCATCGTAATATACCCTCCATGTTTTCGTCCCTAGAATAAAAGTTGTTGAAATCATACTCCGGTAACTTATGTGAAAATACGCACACCAAAGCCGATAAATCGCGTACAGGCATCATGCACTAGTAGAAAACGGAGCTTTAATACCGGTTCATAAGGGCCTTTAGTGCCGGTTCTGCAACTGACACTAAAGAGTGAAGACTAAAGGCCTCCCCCCTTTAGTACCAGTTCGGCATGAACCGCCACTAAAGGCCCACCATGTGGCGTGAGCTTGAGTGTGGATCACTCATTCCAAATCATCTAACTTCCCGTCCGGTCACCCATCCCTCTCACTACTCCAGCCTGAGCACGCTTAACTTCCGGGTTCTATTCTCCCTGTTTCCAAGTCCGCACTTGTTGTTTTCCTGACAATAGTAAGATGTGAATCCTATTAACCCTCATGAGTTTAGCTTGAGCATGAAGTCACACGTTTCACTGTTTGAGTTTGAAACTATTATTCTAAAAAACAATAATTATGTAGTAAC
>NW_025299516.1:0-929 GCF_018294505.1 Triticum aestivum | reverse complement strand
TCACCTCCTACTGTCTGTAAGTAGTACTACTTCCGTCATTAAGTCTCTCTATATAACTCAGCCCTTTCATTTGCATGTATTTATAATTATCCTCACTATATTATGCAGATTGAAGATCGCCGAATTGAAGAAAAGACAAGTGGGAGATATTGGGTTCATTAACACGTATCTCATAGATGCAACTGAGGTTCAATATCGTGCCCAAGAAACCGAGGCCAACTTGCTACGATCGTTGGAAATAAATGAACACAAAGATATAATACTCTTTCCTTACAACTTCAAGTGAGTGTTACTGTCTTGTGGCATATTCGGTTTCCTTATTAGTCCAGGTTATAGTAATGTAATATTGATGAGTTATGCATGTGTGCGCAGCTACCACTATATTCTCCTAGAGATTAAGCTTGAGAAGGGGGTAGTAACTGTCTTAGACTCCAAGCGAAAAGATCCCAAGGAGTATGCGGACATGACTGAAATGCTCGAGAAGTAAGTTAAATCGATCATTATCCGCCATATCAGCAACTTTGTTCATTTCTGATATCAAGTAATTGTTTTCTTTGTATGGCAGGGCTTGGAGAAAATTCACCAAAAAAGCTCCGGGACTACCGAAGAAGCTGCAATTTAGGCACCCGAAAGTAAGTACTATATAGTAGCATATTCCAGGCATCTCCTAGTGATTCAAGCGCTAGTTTCATCAATACCATTTTGCATGCTTGCTAATTATCAGTATGATTGACCTCTATTTCTTGTAAAGTGGTTGTGGCAGGAACAAGGGAATGATTTCTGTGGATACTACATTTGCGAGTCCATCCGCCACACGACCTGTGAGCGGGGCTACTCCGACAAACAATATGAAGTGCGTAAATAACAATATTCACAATTTTATTTTATTACCATCATTTGTGTTGAGTTTCATTCATATATATATATAT
>NW_025299515.1:0-929 GCF_018294505.1 Triticum aestivum | reverse complement strand
TTTAAACCTTTTCAGAGTTCATTTGAAATGCTTTTCAATTTTACGGTCTTATAGCTCAAAATAATTAGTAAATGCATGAAAAATAACAAATGAAGTCAGAAAGGATTGAAAAATGATGATGTGGCTTTGAATGGTGCATTTTGAACACACAAAAAGTCAGGAGTTCAAATAAGTTTTAAAAAATGAAATCCCTTTGTAACAGACGAGTTTCCGTATGGAATCCTGATACTTTGAAAGAGATTGTCCGTTTTGTACACGAAGTGCATCCAGTTTTTGCCGTAACCCTCTCAACTTTCTTGCACATGCTATGTGGATGACAGGATGATACCAT
Organism: Triticum aestivum; assembly: GCF_018294505.1. NCBI lineage: Eukaryota > Viridiplantae > Streptophyta > Magnoliopsida > Poales > Poaceae > Triticum > Triticum aestivum. The sequence continues at coordinate 598 of NW_025299515.1, read as the reverse complement.
GCCAACTTTAAACCTTTTCAGAGTTCATTTGAAATGCTTTTCAATTTTACGGTCTTATAGCTCAAAATAATTAGTAAATGCATGAAAAATAACAAATGAAGTCCGAAAGGATTGAATAATGATGATGTGGCGTTTAATGGTGCATTTTGAACACACAAAAAGTCAGGAGTTCAAATAAGTTTTAAAAATGAAATCCCATTGTAACACACGAGTTTCTGTATGAAATCCTGATACTTTGAAAGAGATTGTCCGTTTTGTACATGAAGTGCATCCAGTTTTTGCCGTAACCCTCTCAACTTTCTTGCACATGCTATGTGGATGAAATGATGATACCATGCCAACTTTCAACCTTTTCAGAGTTCATTTGAAATGCTTTTCAATTTTCGGGTCTTATAGCTCAAAATAATTAGTAAATGCATGAAAAATAACAAATGAAGTCAGTAAGGGTTGAAAAATGATGATGTGGCTTTGAATGGTGAATTTTGAACACACAAAAAGTCAGGAGTTCAAATAAGTTTTAAAAAATGAAATCCCTTTGTAACAGACGAGTTTCCGTATGAAATCCTGATACTTTGAAATAGATTGTCCGTTTTGTACA
>NW_025299514.1:0-929 GCF_018294505.1 Triticum aestivum | reverse complement strand
CCCCCCAAGGCACCTAGGAGGTGCCTTCCCCTCCTAGGACTCTTCCCCCTTCAAACCCTAGGCGCATGGGCCTATGTGGGGCTGGTGCCCTTGGCCCATTAGGCCAAGGCGCACCCCCTACAGCCCATGTGCCCCCCCCGGGACAGGTGGACCCACCCGGTGGACCCCCGGGACCCTTCCGGTGGTCCCGGTACAATACCGATAACCCCGAAACTTGTCCCGATGCCCGAAACAGGACTTCCCATATATAAATCTTTACCTCCGGACCATTCCGGAACTCCTCGTGACGTCCGGGATCTCATCCGGGACTCCGAACAACATTCGGGTTACTGCATATACATATCCCTACAACCCTAGCATAACTGAACCTTAAGTGTGTAGACCCTACGGGTTCGGGAGACAAGCAGACATGACCGAGATGACTCTCCGGTCAATAACCAACAGCGGGATCTGGATACCCATGTTGGCTCCCACATGCTCCACGACGATCTCATCGGATGAACCACGATGTCGAGGATTCTATCAACCCCGTACGCTATTCCCTTTGTCTATCGATATGTTACTTGCCCGAGACTCGATCGTCGGTATCCCAATACCTCGTTCAATCTCGTTACCGGCAAGTCACTTTACTCGTACCGTAATGCATGATCCCGTGACCAGACACTTGGTCACTCTGAGCTCATTATGATGATGCATTACCGAGTGGGCCCAGTGATACCTCTCCGTCATACGGAGTGACAAATCCCAGTCTTGATCCATGTCACCCAACAGACACTTTCGGAGATACCCGTAGTCTGCCTTTATAGTCACCCAGTTACGTTGTGACGTTTGGCATACCCAAAGCACTCCTACGGTATCCGGGAGTTACACGATCTCATGGTCTAAGGAAAAGATACTTGACATTGGAAAACTCTAGCAAACGAACTATA
>NW_025299513.1:0-929 GCF_018294505.1 Triticum aestivum | reverse complement strand
CCCCCCCAGGGCCCCTGTCCTGCCTAACCCTAGAGCGGTTGACCACGAGATCTTGCCCTTTGACTTTCCACGGACAGGCTTTGAACAGGGGACCTCTCCACCCGGTTGTGTCAGGTCAGCTCAGAAGGACACCTGGGAGCAACATCCGGGCCAAACCCACAACAAGATCCCCTCCGTGTAGACCCGACGCGTCCGTTTCCCCCCTCCAGGTGCCGGCGGCGGCGCCGTCCGTGAGGGGGGGGCACACCCCGGACACGCGTGCCGGGCGTTTGCAACCACCAAAACACTTCCAAACTTGTGAGAGGCCGCCTACGCAAGATTTGGCGGCATGCTAGCCCCCGGAGGGCGCCGGCCACAGCCGTAGATGCACGAAGGGCAATCCGCGTAAAGGGAATTTTTGGGATACTTCTCCATCACCAAAAAATATGAAAAAAATATTATCGTTCCTATGCACATGTGCCCACGTCGTGCAAAAAAACTCATGATTTTATCGCGCTCCGAGTATTTAATAATATTCACGCCGCATCGTTACCGCAGAATGGCTACTACCGTGTCATCGCCGTCCGTTAGGTGGGGCCACGCCCCGAAGACGCGTGCCGCCTCTTCGGACATGCCACCACACCACCCCGCATGTATGAGGGCCCGGTGCGATGCTCCGGTGGCATCGCTACCCCCAGGGCCCCCGTCCCGCCTAACCCAGGAGCGGTTGATCACGAGATCTAGCCCTTTGACTTCCCACAGACGGGCTCTGACCAGTGGACCTCTCCACCCGGTTGTGTCAGGTCTACCCATAGGGACACCCGGGAGCAACATCCGGGCCAAACCCACAGCTACATCCACTCCGTGTAGACCCGACGCGTCCGTTTCCCCCCCTCCAGGTGACGGCAGCGGCGCCGTCCGTGATGGGGGCACACCCCGGAGACGCGTGT
>NW_025299512.1:0-929 GCF_018294505.1 Triticum aestivum | reverse complement strand
GAGCGGCGAGACAAGGAGAAAGCCCAGGAAGGTGCTAGAGGAGCTGGCAAGAAGCGACCTAGCCGGGGAGGACGCCGCGACAAGGCCAAGCAGCGGCAAGGAGACAGACCTCCCCGTGGCCGCGACAAGAATGAAGACAAAGACAGCGACGAGGACGTAGATGACGATGAAGCCGACGACCAGGAGTTTCAGAAAGCCACAGAGGTCCTTTGCATTGACGGTGGTGCTTCTCTGCATACTTCGCACCGCCAACTCAAACAGTGGATGCGGGAAGTAAATGTAGCAGCGCGTTTATGTGTAAGGCGCTACAACTAACGGAAATAAAATAAAATGAAAGCAAGTAGAAAAGTAAATGAAAATGAAAGAAATAGAAAAAGGAGAAAGGAAAAAATAAAATGTAAAGAAAAATAAAAGAAAAAAGGGAAAAAAGGAGAAAGGAATAGCAGTAGCGGGTTTCAGGAAATGCGTTGTAGCCAACTTAGCTATAGCGTGTTTTCGGAAACGCGCTACCGTTATGTTTCACTTAAACAGCGGTTTCCCCCCGGCCACCACTTCTTCCCCAAATCCCTCGCCCTCGCCGCTGTCTCCCCAACTCGCCGTCGCCCCACTTCGCCGCCGTCTCCTGCCGGCGTGGACGCTTGCAACCTCACCGCCGCCGCCCGAGGCCGCCCTCAGCCTCACCGCCGCCGCCCGAGGCTGCCCTCAACGTTACCGTCGCCGCCCTCCACCTCACCGCCGCCCGAGCCCACCCAGGACCGCCGTTGCCCGTGCCCGAGCCCGCCCTCTCCGCCCCTGCCTCCGTCACCGAGCACCTCCCCGCCACCGTCTCTCCCCTCTCTGTAAGTCCCCCACCCCTCCCCCCCACTCCTCTCTCTCTCTGCATTTTAGAGAAAAAATTAGTAGAGCAAAAGTTTGTTTATAGCAAAAAA
>NW_025299511.1:0-929 GCF_018294505.1 Triticum aestivum | reverse complement strand
TGAGAGTTCATTATGTAGTGATTTTCAATTTCACCGTCATTAGCTCTCTAAGCAAATCGGTAAATGACTGGAAAACAGCAAATGATGTCAGAACATGTTGGAAATTGATGACGTCGCTTTGAATGATGCATAGTGAAGGCAAAAATAGGCTGGAGTTCAAATAAGTTTAAAAAACATTGAAGTGCCCGTGTAACAGATGAGTTCTCGTCCGAAACCCTGATACTCCGAAAGAGATTGTACAGTTTGTACACGAGGTGCGTCCAGTTTTCGCCGTGACCCTCTCTACTCTTTTGCACATGCTATGCGGGTGAAATGATGTTAACATGCCAAGTTCCAACATTTTTAGAGTTCATTTTGTAGTGATTTTCAATTTCACCGTCATTTAGCTCTCTAAACAAATCGGTAAACGACTGGAAAACAGCAAATGATGTCAGAACGCGTTGGAAATTAATGGTGTCGCTTTGAATGATGCATACTGAACGCAAAAATATGCTGGAGTTCAAAAAAGTTTGAAAAACATTGAAGTGCCCGTGTAACAGATTAGTGCTCGTCCGAAACCCTGATATTCCGAAAGAGATTGTCCAGTTTGTACACGAGGTGCGTCCAGTTTTCTCCGTCACCCTCTCTACTCTTTTGCACATGCTATGCGGGTGAAATGATGATACCATGCCAAGTTCCAACATTTTCAGAGTTCATTTTGTAGTGATTTTCAATTTCACCGTCATTTAGCTCTCTAAACAAATCGGTAAATGACTGGAAAACAGCAAATGATGTCAGAACGTGTTGGAAATTGATGACGTCACTTTGAATGATGCATACTAAACGCAAAATAGGCTGGAGTTCAAAAAAGTTTAAAAAACATTGAAGTGCCCGTGTAACAGATGGGTTCTCGTCCGAAGCCCTGATACTCCGAAAGAGATTGTCCAGTT
>NW_025299510.1:0-929 GCF_018294505.1 Triticum aestivum | reverse complement strand
GACATATTTGTTACTTGCTGCGGTAGCTGAACCCCTTTATCCTTTGCATGACCCGTCATTGCCACAGTAAATAGATGAAACCCACTAGCATGAGTAGGAGTTGTTTGAGCCCTGTTGTGCCTACTCATTCATGCTTGTTTGTCATGCCTGCTACTGCTTAGAGTTGAGTCAGGTCTGATTCATCGGGGATGAATCAGAGGCGTGTGAACATGTCCTACGGTGTGTGAGCTAAGTGTGTGAACACGATTTGGTAAAGGTAGCGGTGAGAGGCCATGTAGGAGTACATGGTGGGTTGTCTCATTGCAGCCGTCCTCAGGAACTGAGTTCTGTGTTTGTGATCCATGACCAGCTACTACCACACATTGGAATGCTTAAGTGCCCCTCTCGACTTATTAATCAACATGATCTCTGTCCAGGAGTTGCAACTAGTTTCTGGTGTTTGTAGGTAGTGTTAGTAGTCTACCAAGTGGCACCCGGTACAGGTGCGCTTGGGACAGACAAGGCACCGTGGCACGGTGTACCAAGTGGCACCCGGTTGGTGGGCTTGGGAACCCTGCACACATCGTTTGGGGCCGTGAGCGACACCCCGGCCGGATCTCCTTGCGGATGGAACCCGAATAGGCGATAAACCTGGACTAGAGACTTGTTCGGTTAGTCAGGTCGTGGCCGACTCCCTCGCCCGGCTTCCGCTTGAAGGTTGCCGAGGTACATGACGTGTACAGGGCGATAAGTGGCGAAAGCGTGTGTGAAGAAGTACACCCCTGCAGGGTTAACATCATCTATTCGAATAGCCGGATTCCTCGGATATGGAAACTTGGACCCCATTGCATAGTTCATAGACAAGTGAAAGTGGATACTCTAAAATACGCAAGATAAGCGTGAGTGCTATGGATGGCGTTCTCGTAGGGAGACGGGAGCGGATCCATAGT
>NW_025299509.1:0-929 GCF_018294505.1 Triticum aestivum | reverse complement strand
AGTTTCAGGATGAAATCCTGATACTTTGAAAGAGATTGTCCGTTTTGTACACGAAGTGCATCCAGTTTTTGCCGTAACCCTCTCAACTTTCTTGCACATGCTATGTGGATGAAATGATGATATCATGCCAACTTTCAACCTTTTCAGAGTTCATTTGAAATGCTTTTCAATTTTAGGGTCTTATAGCTCAAAATAATTAGTAAATGCATGAAAAATAACAAATGAAGTCGGAAAGGATTGAAAAATGATGATGTGGCTTTGAATGGTGCATTTTGAACACACAAAAAGTCAGGAGTTCAAATAAGTTTTAAAAAATGAAATCCCTTTGCAACAGACGAGTTTCCGGATGAAATCCTGATACTTTGAAAGAGATTGTCCGTTTTGTCTACGAAGTGCATCCAGTTTTTGCCGTAACCCTCTCAACTTTAATGCACATGCTATGTGGATGAAATGATGATATCATGCCAACTTTCAACCTTTTCAGAGTTCATTTGAAATGCCTTTCAATTTTAGGGTCTTATAGCTCAAAATAATTACTAAATGCATGAAAAATAACAAATGAAGTCAGAAAGGATTGAAAAATGATGATGTGGCTTTGAATGGTGCATTTTGAACACACAAAAAGTCAGGAGTTCAAATAAGTTTTTAAAAATGAAATCCCTTTGTAACAAACTAGTTTCTGGATGAAATCCTGATACTTTGAAAGAGATTGTCCGTTTTGTACACGAAGTGCATCCAGTTTTTGCCGCAACCCTGTCAACTTTCTTGCACATGCTATGTGGATGTAATGATGATATCATGCCAACTTTCAACCTTTTCAGAGTTGATTTGAAATGCTTTTCAATTTTAGTGTCTTGTAGGTCAAAATAATTAGTAAATGCGTGAAAAATAACAAATGAAGTCAGAAAGGATTGAAAAATGATGATGTG
>NW_025299508.1:0-929 GCF_018294505.1 Triticum aestivum | reverse complement strand
AAACTAAGATTGCAATCTGGATATTGCGAATATAAGATGAAAGCTTTATTGATCAAGGTGGGGTTCTGTGACGCCTTTGTCTGGTCGTTGAACACAAACGAAGTACGCGAAGTTGCAGCTATGGCGAACTTTTAATCTAAACAAAACCCAAAGTCTAAACGATGCCCTAAGGGCTGTATATATGGAGGAAGAGGGGGGAATTTCGTGGCCCTTGGTGGAGGGGTCCGAAATCAACCCTATCTCTTGTTTCCCCACACATACGGACTCTAAAAATAGCCTATACTTATGTATTTCGAAATTACATGGGCCTGGCCCAATAATAAGGTGACGCAGCACCTAAAATAGCCTCGGGACGAAATTTATGAAGTGGCATCTTGTATATTTCGTCCAAGGCTTCATGCACCCATTATGGTGGCTTCAAAGTCCTTGATAGAGGCGGGGGTGTCCCGATTTTTCGATGAGATGGTAACTATTGATTTGGTGGAGACGACTTTGATGATCCGACTACAAACGTGCACGACATTGCGCCTTAGCAATCGCTAAACCAATCTCCAGAGGTTATTGACCACGCCGGTGCACGATCAACCTGACCACGAAGGTCTATTCCTGCAAGCAATCGAAGAACGAGCAAGAATATGATAAAAGCAATCTGAATATTGCAAATATGTATGAAGTATTGATAAAGGTGGGGATCCGAAAGCGGTCTTGGTCTGGTCGTTGGACACAAACGAAGTACACGAAGTTGCGTTGGCTAACTTTTAACTAAACAAATCCCAAGGAAAAGTGATAGAGGCGAGGGTGTCCCGATCTTTCGATGAGATGATAACTATCGATTTGGTGGAGACGACTTTGATGATCCGACTACAAACGTGCACGACGTTGCGCCTTAGCAATCGCTAAACCAATCTCCTGAGGTTACTGACGATGCC
>NW_025299507.1:0-929 GCF_018294505.1 Triticum aestivum | reverse complement strand
GCTGAGGACAACCCGCAGCTCTTGGCGGAGTCCGTTGGGGTCGGGGTGGCCGGAGTCGACGGCGGCGAGCTCGGCTGCGGCCGCCGGGGTTCGGTCGTGCACGGGAACGGGGTTGGAGCTCGAAGTCGAGCGAAGCGAGGCGCTAGGGATGCTCTACGGGGTCTTGCGAACTCGTTGGACTCGCCGGGGTGACCAAATGGTCACCGGAGCTGCGTCGACGGCGAGCTCGGCGACGGCGGAGGTTCGGCCGTGGTGGGGAGGAGGCTATGGTGAGGGAACGAGGGGGAGAAGAGGGGGAAACGGTGGCGTAGCTCACCGCGGTTGCAGTGGGCGTCGAAGCGGGCTCGGGGACGTGCCGGAGACGACGAATTCGACGGCGACGATGATCGGAGCCGAAGAGGGGAACGGCGACGTGGCGGCGATGCAGGGCTTCCGGGGACCCGTGGAGCGGTGGGGAGGAAGAGGGAGTTGTGGCGGAGCTTTTGAGCTAGTCGGGGAAGCGAGGGGTGGCCGGAGATGGCTGCTGTGGCGAACGGCGGCGACGGTGGTGTTCGGCCGTGAGAGAGAGAGAGCGAGGGAGAGGAAGGAAAGAGTCGGGGAGAGTGAGAGAGAGCAGGGGGGATCGGGACGGGCTGCGGGCGTCGTCCACGCGGCCAGGAGGTCGTCGGCAAGCAGGAGGTGGCCGCGCGGCCGTGCGCGCGCGAGCACGCAGCAGCTTCGGGGCGAGGGGAGGAAGACGACGGAGGGCTACAGTGCTGGGCTGGGTCGGTTGCTGGCTGGGCCGGCCAGCTGGCTGGGCCGCACAGGGAGGAGCCCAGGTAAGTTTTTCCCTTTTTCTTCTGTTTTCTGTTTTATTTAATATATCTGCAACTTTGTTGAATTAAATAAAATACCTAGGCAACTTCAAAAATCACCAAACTATTCCTGGC
>NW_025299506.1:0-929 GCF_018294505.1 Triticum aestivum | reverse complement strand
GGGGGGGGGTGGCAGCGGCTGGAAGAAGACCGTCATCCGCCGGATCGAGCAGGACGATGCCCCGCACGTCTGCTTCTCCAAGGGCCGCGTGGGGTTTTTCAGCAAGGCGAGCGATCTAGCGGTCCTGACCGGCACCCAGGTGGCCGCTCTCACCTTCTCACCCGACGACAATGCCTTCTCCTTCAGCCACCCCTCCGCCGACACCGTCGTGGAACGCTTCCTGGTGGGGGACGGTGTGGGGGCTGGCGCGAGGGAGGAGGTGCTGCCATCGAAGATTAGAAGATGGAGAAACTGCACGAGGAGTTCCACGAGCTGCGCACGGACCTAGTCAAGGTGAAGAAGCAGACAGAGCGCGAGGAAGTCACAGCGAAGCAGCGTGACGCGGGGGAGCCGATAGCGGCTTGGGTTGACCCGAACGTGCGCGACATGGGGAACGAGGACTTGGTGGCCTTCTTTGCCGCGCTGATGCACGTGAATGACGTCATCTCTGAATGCCCCAACCAGGTTCTCTTTCGCGTCGACGTGAGCCGCACGGAGGAGGTGGCCCCGCCGCTCCCGATGCAGCTCTTCGGTGGCAGTACTTTGGAGCTCGGTAGCAGCAGGAGCATCAGATGCTGATGGCGACGCTGCCTCCGCATGAGGTGTTCGCCTCCGAGATTAATATGTAGCAGCAGATGTTGATGGGGCTGCCTCCTGCACAGGCGTTCACCGCCGGGATGGATAGACAGGAGATGCCTCCACCGTTGGTGTTCGCCGCGGGTATGGAAATGGAGGAGATGCAGATGGTGATACCTCAGCCGCTAGGATTCGATGATGAGATGGGGATGCCTCCGCCACCAGAGATCACTGCTGGGCTGGAGACGAATGTCGGCTTCCCGTTCCCGTACTGAGAAGATGCGCTATGTCGATCCGTTCAAGTGAAAGCATTA
>NW_025299505.1:0-929 GCF_018294505.1 Triticum aestivum | reverse complement strand
TACACTGGTGGAAAAAGGGCCTTTGGTCGCGGTTCGCAACTGCCATTAGTCGCGGTTGCGCAACCGCGACCGAACGGGCACGACTAAAGGCCCCACCCTTTAGTCGCGGTTGCTTAAGAACCGCGACTAAAGGCCCGTCCACGTGGGCGCCAGGTGGCCGTCGGGGCGGAGGACCTTTAGTCGCGGTTCTTCTGGCCAACCGCGACTAAAGGCCGCCGCAGGTTTAGGGTTTTAGCCCCCCCCCCTTAAACCTGTTTTCTGTTTAATTTGTATTGTTTTATTTCTTTTGTGCTTTATTTTAATTTTGAAGGAGTTTCACATATTCTAAGGTACTACATACATGCATATGAATGTACAATTTCAAACAAATTTGAAATTAGAACCAAAAAGAATTCAAGAGGAATATACAATATATATTCAATATCATCGGATGACCATATACAATTTTGAACAAGTTTCCATACATAATTTAATGCATATAAAGTTCTACGTCCTCGTAATGGTGTTCTCCTTTAGGATGGAGGACTTCCCTCCTGAACCATCCAGCTAGTTCCTCTTGAAGTGGTCGGAAGCGAGCTTCTGGACTAAGCATCATCCGGAGGTTATTCCTCTGAGCATTGGTATCACTCGGAACCCGCTCAGAGGTGTATCTTCGGATCATCTCACAGACATAGTATGCACATAGATTGGTCCCCGCTGGCTGAATATCCTCACCATTCTTAGCCTTTGCCCTTTTGAATTCTAGCTCTTTTTTGAATTCACCGACCTTTGTATCTACGAACCGTCTCCAAACCCTACGAGGCAAAGAAAATTAAATGAACAAGAGAGTTATTAGTTACTTGATATTAGGAAATGAACGAAATAGGCCGATCGATATAGAGCGCAAATGAATGAAAATAATTACTTCTGCAGCATTCTTCTCATGTCGA
>NW_025299504.1:0-929 GCF_018294505.1 Triticum aestivum | reverse complement strand
GAATATCGCCGTTTATGATGCCGAACATATGTGCTTCACCGTCCGGATCATAGTTGTCCATAATCGGGTCAGCTCTATCGTCCGCCATTATGTCAGTCCTGAAAACATGTAGTAAAAACAAATTAATTAAGTGAAGAAGGGGGGCGGTGGCGGTGGCGGTGGCGAAAGGGCGGTGGCGAAAGGAGGGGGCGAGGAAGGGGTGGGAGAGGGTGTCGCGGTAGAGCGCGAGACGGGGCGGCAGACGACGGCGTCACGGAGAGGGGAGGCGAGGACAACACATTTATAACCCTCGCCGTCCCCTCTCGATCCCTAAAAAAACACCGCGCGCATCGCCGCCCCCCTCGCCGCCCCTCTCCGTATAAACAAATTGTCCGAACAGAGCTTGGAGTAGACTGGCTAGGGTTTGGCCAGGGATGCGGATGGAGACGAATATATGTGGGGTCGGGATGGCCCATGTGCAGGGCGGGGGGTCCTGGTCACACTCTTTTTTCTTTTCTTTTTCATTTCATTTCATTTTTTATTTTCCTGTTTTTATCCTTTTCATCTTTAAAACAATTCAGTATATCAAAATATAGCAATGAAAAAAGATATTTGAGAAATCATAAAATGTATGTGAATTCAAAAAAATGAATCATAAAATGTTCATGGATACAAAAACATTGTGATTTTGCAAAAAAAAGGTTTTCAAAAAATATTGATGATTTTGTGGAAAAAACAGGAATAAAAACATATTGTGTATTCAAAAAATGTTTAGGGATTTCAGAATAGTTCACGTATTTAATTTTTTCACTGATTCATGACATATTCGTGAATTTAAAAATTATTCGTGTATTTCAAAAAATTGATTTTATTAGACACAAAAAATTCTTTCACGTATTTTCACGTATTTAATTTTAAAAATTCTTTCTTTTTTTCTTCTTCCTTTTTTT
>NW_025299503.1:0-929 GCF_018294505.1 Triticum aestivum | reverse complement strand
CATTGGTGATTTACATGATAGTCTTCTTTGATTGATGAAATGATATGCCTAAAATTTTGAACAAACAAATTAGCTACACCTTGGTTGCGCCCGCTACCGTGATGTAATGGCTGAATGCATGCTTATTTTAGGTATAGGTAAGAGCTAAAATTGAACCATACTAATTCTAAGATCATATTTGGGCATACAAAAATACAGTTATATAGAAAACTAGAAATGTATGTATTGTATTAGCACAAGTTCAGGTTGAGGGTAAAGATAACACATGCTCCAAAAATACACAGTGTTGCACAATAAAGAAAAATAAATCTTAATAGCAAGGTTATGTATACTAAGAAGTGATTTTTAATGTGGTTGTTACTTTTGACCAATACAGCCGTATTAAACTTTATTGTTCTTCTGGCACAACTATTTACATCTCACACATAATTTTTACTTCAATGACGCAGTTTAATTGGAAGAGGGAAGGGAGGGAGGGACAGAGAGAATGTTGCATTGCAACGAGAGAGGCAGAGAGAGGGAGAAGTTAAACAGTGTGATATGTAAATCAAGTGCATGGTGAAAGTCTCGGTGGAGATGGAAGGTGTGATTGCGAGCTAGATGCACCATTGAAAAATGTGGCGAGCTTACGCCCGGGAGGCGGAGAGGCAAAGATAATGGTTGGAGGAAGAGAAGGAAAAGAGCAATTTAACAATAAAATAAAAGAAATATTGGCTGATGTACACGAGGAATCTAAAGGTACCCCACATGTTCTACATATGCATCTTTTCACAAATAAATGTGGAACTGTGTACTGACATGCCTCCTTATTAGGGCTGCAAGAAAAGCTCGAGGCTCGTGAGCCGCTCGAGATCGACTCGTTTTTTTTGACTCGACTCGAGATCGACTCGAAAAGAAACAAGCTGAGTTTGAACAATTTATGTAGCTCG
>NW_025299502.1:0-929 GCF_018294505.1 Triticum aestivum | reverse complement strand
CTCGAGACGAGATTCTTGTTTAGTGGGGGTGAGTTGTCACATCCCTAGCTTCTGGTAATGCTCTGAGCTAGCTAGCCATGTGTTGCATCATGTTTAAATTTTGCCTAAAATTGAAATGGGGATGTTCAAACCCTAGCATTAAATCAACTCAACTAGGGTAAGTTAAAATCTTTTCAATAAACCCAAAAGGCCCCTAAGAAAAGTTCATGATTTCTGGTTAAGGTGGAAACCTCTGCCAAAAATGATGAATATATCCTTAGGTCATTTTTGGATTTTTGAATTAAATCATATTGTATTTGACTTTGGGCATTTAAATACTATAAATATTTTAAATGCTCAAATAAATGTTGGAAATTGATAAGGGTCACTGGAATAATTCAGAAAGCACCCATATTTATTTCCAGGATTTTATAAAATGATTTGATATTTAAAACAAATCAAAAACAAATTGCAGAAATAGAAAAAAATAAAACAGGTCAAAAATAAGAGGGAGAAGGACATACCTGGCCTCACCCGTGCAGCCCACCAGCCGGCCCAGTTCCCCCCAGCCGGCCCAGCCCACCTCCTCCTCCTTTGTCCTCTTCCTCCTCTGCCAGGAGGACGAGCAGAGGCGAGGCGTGGCGCTCGCCGACGCTGCCTCGGCCACCTCCTGCTTCCCCCCCCTAGCCACCTCCTGCTTCCTCCCCGACCCCCTCGCGACGCCACGAAGACGCCCTCGCCCCCTGCACCTCCCCTCTCTCCCCCTGGACCCCATTCCCTCCTCTGTTTCCCTCTCGCGCACACCACCGAGCGGAGCTCGCCGCCATCGTCGCCGTACCCATGGCCACCGGCCACCCCTAGCCTCGCCGACGCCCCAGGAAGCTCCGCTGGTCCTCCCTCGACCTCCTCGTCGTGTCACGCGACCAGAAGAGCCCCGGAACGCCACCCCC
>NW_025299501.1:0-929 GCF_018294505.1 Triticum aestivum | reverse complement strand
AAATCCCTTTGTAACAGACGAGTTTCCGTATGAAATCCTGATACTTTGAAAGAGATTGTCCGTTTTGTACACGAAGTGCATCCAGTTTTTGCCGTAACCCTCTCAACTTTCTTGCACATGCTATGTGGATGAAATGATGATACCATGCCAACTATCAACCTTTTCAGAGTTCATTTGAAATGCTTTTCAATTTTAGGGTCTTATAGCTCAAAATAATTAGTAAATGCATGAAAAATAACAAATGAAGTCAGAAAGGATTGAAAAATGATGATGTGCCTTTGAATGGTGCATTTTGAACACACAAAAATTCAGGAGTTCAAATAAGTTTCAAAAAAATGAAATCCCTTTGTAACAGACGAGTTTCCGTATGAAATCCTGATACTTTGAAAGAGATTGTCCGTTTTTTACACGAAGTGAATAAGTTTTTGCCGTAACCCTCTCAATTTTCTTGCACATGCTATGTGGATGAAATGATGATACCATGCCAACTTTCAACCTTTTCAGAGTTCATTTGAAATGCTTTTCAATTTTAGGGTCTTATAGCTCAAAATAATTAGTAAATGCATGAAAAATAACAAATGAAGTCAGAAAGGATTGAAAAATGATGATGTGGCTTTGAATATTGCATTTTGAACACACAAAAATTCAGGAGTTAAAATAAGTTTTAAAAAATGAAATCCCTTTGTAACAGACGAGTTTCCGTATGAAATCCTGATACTTTGAAAGAGATTGTCCGTTTTGTACACGAAGTGCATCCAGTTTTTGCCGTAACCCTCTCAACTTTCTTGCACATGCTATGTGGATGAAATGATGATACCATGCCAACTTTCAACCTTTTCAGAGTTCATTTGAAATGCTTTTCAATTTTCGGGTCTTATAGCTCAAAATAATTAGTAAATGCATGAAAAATAACAAATGAAGTCAGAAAG
>NW_025299500.1:0-929 GCF_018294505.1 Triticum aestivum | reverse complement strand
GTGCGAAATCAACCCTATCTCTTGTTTCCCCACACATACGGACTCTAAAAATAGCCTATACTTATGTATTTCGAAATTACATGGGCCTGGCCCAATAATAAGGTGACGCAGCACCTAAAATAGCCTCGGGACGAAATTTATGAAGTGGCATCTTGTATATTTCGTCCAAGGCTTCATGCACCCATTATGGTGGCTTCAAAGTCCTGAAATCATCACTTGTAACTCCGTTCTTGTTCCCCTTGCGCATGCCATCATCTCCATGCTTGTTCTTGCTCCAATGTTCATCCTTCTCCAAGCTAGGCCCTTCATTTGTAAGCAAAACAAATGTATCCAATTTAGGCAGCATCATATTCTCATGAACATTAGAATCGTTACCAAGAAACGAAAGTACCTGGTAATTTAGTTGGCGTGCATGAGCTCTAGTAATTGGTCCAGTATGTATAGCAGCAGGGGCTGTGGGTGTAACAATTGTATTGATGTCCTCATCATCCTCCCCTTCTTGAAATGAAGTCGTCCTCGACGGAAGTCCATCTTCCTCACCCAAATAAGGCTTCAAATCTGCAATGTTAAAAGTGGGACTAACCCCAAAATCTGCAGGCAGCTCAAGTTTATATGCATTATCATTTATTTTCTGTAACACCTTAAAGGGACCATCAGCACGTGGCATTAGCTTTGATTTGCGCAAATCAGGAAATCTATCCTTACGCAAATGTAACCAAACAAGATCTCCAGGTGCAAACACAACATGTTTTCTACCCTTATCTCCAGCAAGTTTATATTTAGCATTCATACGCTCAATGTTTTCCTTAGTTAACTCATGCATTTTTAAAATCAATTCAGCACGTTGTTTAGCATCAAAATTAACCTTCTCCGAAGATGGAAGAGGCAACAAATCAATAGGTGCACGAGGTAGGAAACCATACACAACT
>NW_025299499.1:0-929 GCF_018294505.1 Triticum aestivum | reverse complement strand
TCAACAACTATGGAAATCTCTTTGGGACCCCAAAACGGTTAGTAATAGTCCACGAAGTAGGTCAGAATTGAACAAAACTATAAGTGTTGACGATGGTCACATAAACGCACCCTAGAGTTCATCAATCGTGGAAATCGCTCTGGGTCCCCAAAAGGTTGAGTAATAGTGCACGAAACGGACTAGAATCGGCGGAATATGTGAGTGTTGATGACCGACGCGTAAACGGACCCCGGGGTTCGTCAATAGTGGAAACAACTCTGAGACCCTAAAATAGAGTAATAGTCCAAGAAACGGGCCAGAATCGGCCCAAACTGTGATTGTTGATGAACGACACGTAAGCGCACCTTGGAGTTCGACAATGATGGAAATCGCTTTGGGACCCCAAAACGGTGAGTAATAGTCCATGAAACGGGCCAGAATCGGCCAAAACTGGGAGTGTTGATGACCAACTCGTAAGCACACCTTGGGGTTCAACAACTATGAAAATCGCTTCGGGCCCCCAAAACGATGAGTAATAGTCCACGAAACAGGTCAGATTTGGCCAAAACTGTGAGTGTTGACGACGGACACATAAACGCACCCCAGGGTTCATCAATCGTGGAAATCGCTCTGGGTCCCCAAAACGCTGAGTAATAGTGCACGGAACGTATTAGAATCGGACGAATATGTGAGTGTTGATGACCGACACGTAAACGCACCCCGGGGATCGTCAATCGTGGAAATGACTCTGAGACCCCAAAATAGAGTAATAGTCCAAGAAACGGGCCAGAATCGACCCAAACTGTGATTGTTGATGACGGACACGTAAGTGCACCTTGGACTTTGACAACCATGGAAATCGCTTTGGGACCCGAAAACGGTGAGTAATAGTCCATGAAACGGGCCAGAATCGGCCAAAACTGCGAGCGTTCTTGACCAACACGTAAGCA
>NW_025299498.1:0-929 GCF_018294505.1 Triticum aestivum | reverse complement strand
TCCAAAAGAAAAACAGGCAATCCTGGAATACCCAGGTACCTCAATCCACCCAGATGTGAGTTTAAGTTGCCACCTTAAGTAAACCATTAATTAACAATCTCACATCTGTCATGAATTTCACTCAAACCCAATCCACGTCTACGAGCATAGCATGGCAATAGTAAAAGCAACGTAGAAGTAACTCCCAAGGGTTTGATAGAAAACAGGTAATAGGTACTACCTCAACTACTTCCCAATACCCACAGTTTATTAGATCCTAATCATGCAATGTGTTTGAAGGAATAGATCTAATGCAATAAAACTGGGTATGAACGGGGTATGGTCAAAGTGTTACTTGCCTTGCTGATGATCCGCAAAACCTAGCGATTCGAAGTAACAAGCGGCACACTCCGGGTACTCTATTGCAAACAAACAAGCATACAATCAGTTCTCAACTAATGCACAGGTAAAACTCGAATGAAAGATCCAACCAGAAAGTTCAACTTAAGAACTCCGGTTTGCAAAAAGAATCAACTCGAAAGAAGCAACGAAAGTCAAACGGCGGAAGAAAGAAACTTCGTTTGCTAATCTGGATCTAGGTCAAATTTTACTGTAGCAAAAACTTGTTTGAGTAGTTTAAACGGAAAGAGAATTTCGAGACGAAACTCTAGGCGCTTGAATCACCTGATTCCGATAAACGAGCGAGAAGTTAAACAGAAACGAAGATTCGATCAGAAATCGAATCTGAGAAAATAACGAGAAAAATCCGCCGAAAAAGAAAAACGGACGAACGGTTAAAGAACGGACGTTCGTTAACAGAGAAAAACGACGAACGCGTTCGTTAAAACGAACGGTTCGGTGAACGCTCGTGAAATAAGAAAAACCGAAAAAAAAACGATCTAGGGTTTTTTTTTAAACAAAATGTTTTTTTTTCAGAAAACCGGTCAACA
>NW_025299497.1:0-929 GCF_018294505.1 Triticum aestivum | reverse complement strand
TGTCGATCATCAACACTCGCAGTTTCGGCCGATTCGGGCTCGTTTTCTGGCACTCGCAGTTTTGGCCGATTCTGGCCCGTTTCATGGACTATTACTCACTGTTTTGGGGTCCCGGAGTGCTTTACTTGATTAACAAACCCCGGGGTGCGTTTACATATCTGTCATCAACACTCATGGTTTTTGTCGATTCTGACTCGTTTCGTGGACTATTACTCACCGTTTTGGGGTCCCGAAGAGATTTCCATAGTTGTTGAACCCCAAGGTGCGCTTACATGTATGTCATATCAATCGCAGTTTGGGCCGATTTTTGGCCCATTTCTTGGACTATTAGTTAGTTTCGGGGGTCCTGGAGTGATTTCCACAATTTATATACCCCGTGGTGCGTTTACGTTTCGGTCATCAACACTCAGAATTTTGGCCGATTCTGGTCCGTTTCGTGCACTATTACTCACCGCTTTGGGGTCCCAGAGCGATTTCCATGGTTGTTGAACTCCAAGGTGCACTTACGTGTCTGTCATCAACATTCATAGTTTTTGCCAATTCTGGCCCGTTTCTTGGACAATTACTCTGTTTTGGCGTCCCGGTGTGATTTCCATGATTGACGAACACCGGGGTGCGTTTATGTGTCGGTTAGCAACACTCGCATTTTGGGCCGCTTCTGGCCCATTTCGTCGACTATTACTCACCGTTTTGGGGCCCCAAAGCGATTTCCATGGTTGTTGAACCCCATGGTGCGCTTACGTGTCGATCATCAACAATCGCAGTTTGGGCCGATTTTGGCCCGTTTCTTGCACTATTAATTAGTTTTGGGCGTCCCGCAGTGATTTCCACGATTGACGAACTCCGTGGTGCGTTTACATGTCAGTCATCAACACACAATTTTGGTCGACTCTGGTCCATTTCGTGCACGATTATTCACCATTTTGGCG
>NW_025299496.1:0-929 GCF_018294505.1 Triticum aestivum | reverse complement strand
ACCGTTTTGGGGGGTGCCAGAGCGATTTACACGATTGACGATCCCTAGGGTGCCTTTACGTGTCCGTCGTCAAACACTCAGAGTTTTAGCCAATTCTGACCCGCTTCGTGGTCTATTACTCACTGTTTTGGTGTCCTCAAGCGATTTCCATAGTTGTTGAACCCCAAGGAGCGCTTACGTGTCGGTCATCAACACTCGCAGTTTTGTCCGATTCTGACCCGTTTCATGGACTATTACTCACTATTTTGGGGACCCGGAGTGATTTTCACGATCGACGAACCCCGGGGTGCGTTTACGTGTCGGTCACAAACACTCACAATTTGGGCCAATTCTGGTCCGTTTCGCTGACTATTACTCACCGTTTTGGGGTCCCAGAGCGATTTCCTCAACTTACGATCCTCGTGATGCATTTACGTGTCCGTCATCAACACTCACAGTTTTGGCCAATTCTGACCCGCTTCGTGGACTATTACTCACCGTTTTGGGGTGCCGAAGTGATTTCCATAGTTGTTGAACCCTAAGGTGCACTTACGTGTCGATCATCAACACTCGCAGTTTTGTCCGATTCTGGCCCGTTTCATGGACTATTACTCACCGTTTTGGGGTCCGAGAGCGATTTCCACGATTGACGATCCCTAGGGTGCCTTTACGTGTCCGACGTCAAACACTCAGAATTTTGGCCAATTCTGATCCGCTTCTGGTCTATTACTCACTATTTTGGATTCCTGAAGCGATTTCCATTGTCGTTGAACCCCAAGGTGCGCTTAGGTGTCGGTCATCAAAACTCTTAGTTTTGGCCGATTCTGGCCCCTTTCGTGGACTATTACTCACTGTTTTGGGGTCCCGGAGTGATTTCCACGATCGACGAACCCCGGGGTGCGTTTACGTGTCGGTCATCAACACTTGCGGTTTTTATCGATTCTGACCCG
>NW_025299495.1:0-929 GCF_018294505.1 Triticum aestivum | reverse complement strand
GTCCAGGAAACGGGCCAGAATCGGCACAATCTGCGAGTCTTGACGACCAGCACGTAAGCACATCTTGGGGTTCGACAAGCATCGAAATCGCTTTGGGACTGCAAAACGGTGAGTAATAGTCCATGAAAGAGCCCTGAATCGGTAAAACCTAGGGTTATTGATCAACAATACATAAACGCACCCCGGGTTTCGTCAATCATGGAAATTGCTCAGGGACATCAAATCAGTGAGTAATAGTCCATGAAACGGGCCAAAATCGGCCAAAACTTCAAATGTTGATGACCGACACATAAACACACCGGTGTTCGTCGGTCGTGGAAATCACTACGTGAGCCAAAAACTGAGTTATAGTCCAAGAAACGGGCCAGAATCGGCCGACACAGCGATTGTTGATGACCGATACATAAGCGCAGCTTGGGGTTCGACATCCATGGAAATCGCTTTGGGACCCCAAAAATGTGAGTAATAGTCCATGAAACGGCCCAGAATCGACAAAAACAACGAGTGTTGACGACCGACACTTAAACGCACCATGGGGTTTGTTAATCGTGGAAATCACTTCGGGACCCCAAAACAGTCAGTAATAGTCCACAAAACGGGCCAGAATTGGCCAATACTATGAGAGTTGATGACCAACACGTAAGCGCACCTTGGGGTTCAACAACTATGGAAATCTCTTCGTGACCGCAAAACGGTGAGTAATAGTCCATGAAACGGGCCAAAATCGTCAAAAACCGCGAGTGTTGATGTCTGACACGTAAACGCACCCCGGGGTTCGTTAATCATGGAAATCACTCTGGGACCCCAAAAAAGTGAGTAATAGTCGACAGAACGGGCCAGAATCGGCCAAAACTGTGACTGCTGATGACCAACATGTAAGCGCACCTTGGGGTTCAATAACTATGGAAATCGCTTTGCGATCCCAAAAC
>NW_025299494.1:0-930 GCF_018294505.1 Triticum aestivum | reverse complement strand
CGCCAACTAAATTACCAGGTACTTTCGTTTCTTGGTAATGATTCTAATGTTCATGAGAATATGATGCTGCCTAAATTGGATACATTTGTTTTGCTTACAAATGAAGGGCCTAGCTTGGAGAAGGATGAACACTGGAGCAAGAACAAGCATGGAGATGATGGCATGCGCAAGGGGAACAAGAACGGAGTTACAAGTGATGATTTCAGGACTTTGAAGCCACCATAATGGGTGCATGAAGCCTTGGACGAAATATACAAGATGCCACTTCATAAATTTCGTCCCGAGGCTATTTTAGGTGCTGCGTCACCTTATTATTGGGCCAGGCTCATGTAATTTCGAAATACATAAGTATAGGCTATTTTTAGAGTCCGTATGTGTGGGGAAACAAGAGATAGGGTTGATTTCGGACCCCTCCACCAAGGGCCACGAAATTCCCCCCTCTTCCTCCATATATACAGCCCTTAGGGCATCGTTTAGAATTTGGGTTTTGTTTAGATTAAAAGTTCGCCATAGCTGCAACTTCGCGTACTTCGTTTGTGTTCAACGACCAGACAAAGGCGTCATAGAACCCCACCTTGATCAATAAAGCTTTCATCTTATATTCGCAATATCCAGATTGCAATCTTAGTTTCTTGCTTGTTCTTCGTTTGCTCGCAGGAAACAGACCCTCGTGGTCAGGTTGATCGTGCTTCGGCGTGGTCAATAACCTCTCGGAGTTGGTTTAGCGATTGCTAAGGCGCGACGTCCTCGCACGTTCGAAGTCGGATCGTCAAAGTCGACTTCCACCAAAGCGATATCCATCATCTCATCGAAAGACGGGACACCTTTGCCTCTATCACTTGGTAGACCATGGCAATTTGATAAAAATTCTATACACCATGGTAGAAACTGATAGAGGCAAAGGTGTCCCGTCTTTCGATGAGATGGTGG
>NW_025299493.1:0-930 GCF_018294505.1 Triticum aestivum | reverse complement strand
CTGACTTTTTGTGTGTTCAAAATGCACCATTCAAAGCCGCATCATCATTTGTCAATCCTTTCTGACTTCATTTGTTATTTTTCATGCATTTACTAATTATTTTGAGCTATAAGACCCTAATATTGAAAAGCATTTCAAATGAACTCTGAAAAGGTTGAAAGTTGGCATGATATCATCATTTCATCCACATACCATTTGCAAGAAAGTTGAGAGGGTTACGGCAAAAACTGGATGCACTTCGTGTATAAAACGGACAATCTCTTTCAAAGTATCAGGATTTCATCCGAAAACTCGTCTGTTACAAAGGGATTTCATTTTTTAAAACTTATTTGCACTGCTAACTTTTTGTGTGTTCAAAATGCACCATTCAAAGCGACATCATCATTTGTCAATCCTTTCTGACTTCATTTGTTATTTTTCATGCATTTACTAATTCTTTTGTGCTACAAGACCTTAAAATAGAAAAGCATTTCAAATGAACTCTGAAAAGGTTGAAAGTTGGCATGATATCATCATTTCATCCACATAGCAGGTGCAAGAAAGTTGAGAGGGTTACGGCAAAAACTGGATGCACTTCGTGTACAAAACGGACAATCTCTTTCAAATTATCAGGATTTCATCCGGAAACTCGTCTGTTACAAAGGGATTTCATTTTTTAAACCTTAGTTGATCTCCTGACTTTTTGTGTGTTCAAAATGCACCATTCAAAGCCACATCATCATTTGTCAATCCTTTCTGACTTCATTTGTTATTTTTCATGCATTTACTAATTATTTTGAGCTATAAGACCCTAAAATTGAAAAGCATTTCAAATGAACTCTGAAAAGGTTGAAAGTTGGCATGATATCATCATTTCATCCACATAGCATGTGCAAGAAAGTTGAGAGGGTTACGGCAAAAACTGGATGCACTTCGTGTACAAAACGGACA
>NW_025299492.1:0-930 GCF_018294505.1 Triticum aestivum | reverse complement strand
GCATCCATGACCCAGCATCGAACGTGTCGGTCATCAGCGAGTGAATCCAGGCTGTAGCACTGGGCTAGCAGGACTCCGGTGAACCGGGCTGTAGCGGGCTAACAGGACTCCAGTATTCACCGCGTGACATTTCCCCGAAGGGACAGACACAGGAACGAAGAAGGACACATGCCGGCCAGCCTAAGTGTTCCGGAGCAGTAGCAAGCTACCATGGCTCGGTGGAAACACTAGGAGACATTTCTCCGTAAGAGAGGC
Source organism: Triticum aestivum (assembly GCF_018294505.1). Classification (NCBI taxonomy): domain Eukaryota; kingdom Viridiplantae; phylum Streptophyta; class Magnoliopsida; order Poales; family Poaceae; genus Triticum; species Triticum aestivum. The sequence continues at coordinate 675 of NW_025299492.1, read as the reverse complement.
TACTAAAGATAAACAACTAGATGGTCAGATCCCACACATACCAAGCATTTCAATAACATGCACACAATATGCTCGATATGTGCAAATACAACATGGCATCACAACATGACTCTATGACTCAAGTAATCTATTCAATAGGCTCCGAGGAGCGAGATATTACAAACATGGGTCTCATGACCCAACACTCAGAGCATACAAGTCAAAGCACAAGCGGAAGCTATCATGTCTGAGTACAGACAACTATAAATGAAAAAGGCTGAGAAGCCTGACTATCTATCAGATCCTGCCGAGGCACAAGATCGTAGCTGAGGTAACAAGCTAAACGTCGAAGACCACGCGGAAATACTAGTGAGACTGAAGTCTCTCTGCAAAAACATAAAATAGGCAAACGTGAGTACAAATGTACCCAGCAAGACTTACATCAGAACTATCTACATATGCATCATTATCAACAAAGGGATGGTGGGGTTTAACTGCAGCAAGCCAGCTTTGACTCGGTGGCTATCCTGAACTACGACTGCGAGTAACTTTTTTGAGGTGGCGCACACGAGTCCACATATTCACCATATCAATACACCACTATGGATCCGCTCCCGTCTCCCTACGAGAACGCCATCCATAGCACTCACGCTTATCTTGCGTATTTTAGAGTATCCACTTTCACTTGTCTATGAA
>NW_025299491.1:0-930 GCF_018294505.1 Triticum aestivum | reverse complement strand
TTGATCAATAAAGCTTTCATCTTATATTCGCAATATCCAGATTGCAATCTTAGTTTCTTGCTTGTTCTTCGTTTGCTCGCAGGAAACAGACCTTCGTGGTCAGGTTGATCGTGCTCCGGCGTGGTCAATAACCTCTCGGAGTTGGTTTAGCGATTGCTAAGGCGCGACGTCCTCGCACGTTCGTAGTCGGATCGTCAAAGTCGACTTCCACCAAAGCGAAATCCACCATCTCATCGAAAGACGGGACACCTTTGCCTCTATCAAGTGGTATCAGATTTCCAGGTTGCTCGGTGAGATTTTACAGTTTTTTGTAGTTTAGATCGAGTCTGTTCTTCATACCTACAGTCCACGAAAAAGCCACAAAAAAAAATTAGGGTTAGTTCATCATATCCGAACCAATCTGAGCCTTTGCATAATCTTTTTAGGGTTTTGCTTTGTTGAATTTGCGGTTGCATCGTCGTGTCTAGTTGCTGGTCTTAGAGTCTAGTTTTTTAGAGTTTCGAGTTCTGGTCATAAGTTGTCACGCCGCCGCCGCACCATCATCATCACCCCTGCCATCTACCACCACCGCTTATCCGCCACCGCTTCGAATCCGTATCCATATACCACCACCAATCCGAGTTCTTGTCATATTAGGTTTGTTTTCGAGATCCCTCTAGATTCCGATTCGTGTTTCCTTGCCGGAGTAGGTTTCGGAAAAAAAAAGAGTCGGGTAGCCACGCTCCGTTTAGGCCCAAAATTTTTCGAAAACGCATTTTTCGAAAAAATTTCTGGCTATCCTATTTTTAGGTGTTTCTGAGTGTTTTGAGACAGGTGCCATTATAGGAAGTTTTTCTTTGACCCGTTTCCAGTTTTTGGGTCCGGGCAGTCAAAAAAAAAAAAAATTGGTCAAAAAAATTTCGTGCCCATCCTGTCAGTTTGAGCTAAGAA
>NW_025299490.1:0-930 GCF_018294505.1 Triticum aestivum | reverse complement strand
TCTACATGTCTCCCGAACCCGTAGGGTCTACACACTTAAGGTTCGGTTACGCTAGGGTTGTAGGGATATGTATATGCAGTAACCCGAATGTTGTTCGGAGTCCCGGATGAGATCCCGGACGTCACGAGGAGTTCCGGAATGGTCCGGAGGTAAAGATTTATATATGGGAAGTCCTGTTTCGGGCATCGGGACAAGTTTCGGGGTTATCGGTATTGTACCGGGACCACCGGAGGGGTCCCGGGGGCCCACCGGGTGGGGCCACCCATCCCCGGGGGCCACATGGGCTGTAGGGGGTGCGCCTTGGCCTGCTTGGGCCAAGGGCACCAGCCCCACTAGGCCCATGCGCCTAGGGTTTCCAAGGGGGAGGAGTCCTACTAGTGGAAGGCACCTCCTAGGTGCCTTGGGGGGGGAGGGAAACCCCCTTGGCCGCCGTACCCCCTAGGAGATTGGATCTCCTAGGGCCGGCTACCCCCCCTTGGCACCCCTATATATAGTGGGGGAGAGGAGGGACTTCATACCTTGAGTTCTTGGCCTTAGGTTGCCTCCTTCTCCCTCCCCAACACCTCCTCCAACTCCATAGCGCTTAGCGAAGCTCTGCCGGAGTACTGCAGCTCCATCAACACCACGCCGTCGTGCTGCTGCTGGTGCCATCTCCCTCAACCTCTCCTCCCTCCCTTGCTGGATCAAGAAGGAGGAGACGTGGCTGTTCCGTACGTGTGTTGAACGCGGAGGTGCCGTCCGTTCGGTGCTAGGATCTCCGGTGATTCGAATCACGTCGTGTTCGACTACATCATCCCCGTTCTTTGAACGCTTCCGCTCGCGATCTACAAGGTATGTAGATGCATCTATTCACTCGTTGCTAGATGAACTCCTAGATGATCTTGGTGAAACGAGTAGGAAAATTTTTGTTTTCTGCAACGTTCCCCAACA
>NW_025299489.1:0-930 GCF_018294505.1 Triticum aestivum | reverse complement strand
CTTTGTAACAGACGAGTTTCCGGATGAAATCCTGATACTTTGAAAGAGATTGTCCGTTTGGTACACGAAGTGCATCCAGTTTTTGCCGTAACCCTCTCAACTTTCTTGCACATGCTATGTGGATGAAATGATGATATCATGCCAACTTTCAACCTTTTCAGAGTTTATTTGAAATGCTTTTCAATTTTAGGTTCTTATAGCTCAAAATAATTAGTAAATGCATGAAAAATAACAAATGAAGTCAGGAAGGATTGAAAAATGATGATGTGGCTTTGAATGGTGCATTTTGAACACACAAAAAGTCAGGAGTTCAAATAAGGTTTAGAAAATGAAATCCCTTTGTAACAGACGAGTTTCCGGATGAAATCCTGATACTTTGAAAGAGATTGTCTGTTTTGTACACGAAGTGCATCCAGTTTTTGCCGTCACCCTCTCAACCTCTTGCACATGCTATGTGGATGAATTGATGATATCATGCAAACTTTCAACCTTTTCAGAGTTCATTTGAAATGCTTTTCAATTTCAGGGTCTTATAGCTCAAAATAATTAGTAAATGCATGAAAAATAACAAATGAAGTCACAAAGGATTGAAAAATGATGATGTGGCTTTGAATGGTGCATTTTGACACACAAAAAGTCAGGAGTTGAAATAAGTTTTGAAAAATGAAATCCCTTTGTAACAGACGAGTTTCCGGATGAAATCCTGATACTTTGAAAGAGATTGTCCGTTTTGTACACGAAGTGCATCCAGTTTTTGCCGTAACCCTCTCAACTTTCTTGCACATTCTATGTGGATGAAATGATGATATCATGCCAACTTTCAAGCTTTTCAGAGTTCATTTGAAATGCTTTTCAATTTTAGGGTCTTATAGCTCAAAATAATTAGTAAATGCATGAAAAATAACAAATGAAGTCAGAAAGGATTGAAAA
>NW_025299488.1:0-930 GCF_018294505.1 Triticum aestivum | reverse complement strand
GATGTTAAATTTGAGCAGATGAACACTTCGGTAGTGGTAAAAACCCCCGCGGGACAATGTCAGACCTCCATGGTTGGCATTGACGTCCCTGTGGAAATCGAAGGGTTGGAGTTTCGTGCCTCGCCCATTATACTGAAGTCGTCTAACATTGACCTCATTCTGGGAATGGATTGGTTAAAGGCGCATACTGCTTCTATCGTTTGCGCCACTAAGACCGTCCATCTGCTACACCCTTCTGATGAAATAATTAGCTATGATGCTCATCTGGTTCGGAATGCCGAGGCCAGGCTTTATGCCTTAAACGCATTGAACGTTGCACCACTCAAGGGCATTGAAAACATTCCCGTCGTGCGTGAATTCCTAGACGTCTTTCCTGAAGAACTCCCAGGGATTCCCCCTGCTAGAGCTGTTGAATTCGTCATCGACTTGAAACCAGGCACCACTCATATAGCCAAGAGACCCTACAAGATGCCGCCGCATGAACTCCTTGAGCTTAAGGAGGAAATCGATAAATCTCTTCAAAGTGGTTTCATTCGCCCAAGTTGCTCTCCTTGGGGAGCACCTTCTCTCTTTGTCAAGAAGAAAGATGGGACAAACCGATTGGTCCAAGACTACCGTCCTATAAATCAAGCTACCATTCAGAATAAGTATCCTCTTCCTCGGATCAATGATCTGTATGATCAATTGGCTGGATCATCAGTGTTCTCTAAACTCGACTTGAGGTTGGGTTACCACCAGATCCGTGTTCGTGAGGAAGATATCCCCAAGACCGCCTTTGTGACTCGTTATGGTTCATACGAGTACACCGTCATGTCTTTCGGCTTAACCAATGCTCCAGCCACCTTCTCTCGCCTGATGAACTATATATTCATGGATTACCTCGACAAGTTCGTCGTGGTTTATCTGGATGATATTCTGGTATTTTCCAAG
>NW_025299487.1:0-930 GCF_018294505.1 Triticum aestivum | reverse complement strand
CTCCATCCTATTTTTGCGTTCAGTATGCGTCATTCAAAGCGACGTCATCAATTTCCAACATGTTCTGACATCATTTGCTGTTTTTCAGTCATTTACCGATTTGTTTAGGGAGCTAAATGACGGTGAAATTGAAAATCACTAAAAAATGAACTCTGAAAATGTTGGAACTTGGCATGGTATCATCATTTCGCCCGCATAGCATTTGCAAAAGAGTAGAGAGGATTACGGCGAAAACTGGACGCACCTCGTGTACAAACTGGACAATCTCTTTCGGAGTATCAGTGTTTCGGACGAGAACTCATCTGTTACACGGGCACTTCAATGTTTTTTAAACTTATTTGAACTCCAGCCTATTTTTGCGTTTAGTATGCATTTTTCAAAGCGACATGATCAATTTCCAACACGTTCTGACATCATTTGCTGTTTTTCAGTCAGTTACCGATTTGTTTAGAGAGCTAAATGATGGTGAAATTAAAAATCACTACAAAATGAACTCTGAAAATGTTGGAACTTGGCATAGTATCATCATTTCGCCCGCATAGCATGTGCAAAAGAGTAGAGAGGGTCACGGCAGAAACTGGACGCACCTCGTGTACAAACTGGACAATCTCTTTCGGAGTATCAGGGTTCCGGACGAGAACTCATCTGTTACACGGGCACTTCAATGTTTTTTAAACTTATTTGGACTCCAGCCTATTTTTGCGTTCAGTATGCATCATTCAAAGCGACGTCATCAATTTCCAACACGTTCTAACATCATTTGCTGTTTTTCAGTCATTTACCGATTTGTTTAGGGAGCTAAATGACGGTGAAATTGAAAATCACTACAAAATGAACTCTGAAAATGTAGGAACTTGGTATGGTATCATCAATTCGCCCGCATAGCGTGTGCAAAAGAGTAGAGAGGGTCACGACGAAAATTGGACGCAC
>NW_025299486.1:0-930 GCF_018294505.1 Triticum aestivum | reverse complement strand
AACCTCGTCGCGCGCGCCCAGCTACAGTGCCCGATCCGGCTACAGTAAACCCTAGATCTAGGTTGACTTTCCCTCTTCCCCCTTATTTTTTTGCTATCTTTGACTGCTTGTATCTCCGCAACCGTAGCTCCGTTTTGGGCGTATGATATATCAAAATCTTCACCTCGACATGTACATCATTTCATTCCATTGCATCGTTCGCATTTGAGGTCATCTTGACGCCCAAAAGGCTGTTAGAAGGAGGCTTCGTGAGTTAAATTGCAGATCCGTTAGTTCATCATGCACTTTTGTCATTTTTGCCATGTTTAATTCGTGCATGATATGCCTGTGCCCCTTTGGGATGAATTGTTAAGCATTTTGTCTTCTTTCCAGAGGTGCCACCCATGCATTTTTAGGATGTGTGTGTTGTCTTGTGCAAGCTTGGGAAGAGAGGTACCTGAGATTGCAGATTTCAGGGACTTAGTGATTTTCACTAAGTCTGGGATATTTTAGTTCGTGATGCTATATGTCCAGCTTGTTTCCTAGTGATCCGTGCCTCTTTTGAGGATGATCAGTAAGGGAGTTTTGATATTTATATTATGCTCTATCCATCCATGTCTTTGTTTGCATATGTGGAGTGCTCTAGGTTGACTCAATCGAGCTCAACTTTTGCTTCGTTGTTAATCTGGGCAGATCGTCAACTTGTTTGCGATTTTGCCGATGCTACCGTTAGTGTTCCATGCATGCTATGCCTTCGTTCTTGCCATGTGTAGCTAGCACATTGTGCCTTCTTGCTGGTTATATGCTTTCCTTGCCATGACTTGCACCGTAGTGAGTGCATCGAGCTCGTTTACATGCCTTCGTGAGTTATATTTCAGCGTGTCTCAGTTTTCACTAAGTCTGAAAACTGATTGTGTTCGAGCTATGTTCGTGAGCTCGGTAGAGTATTTT
>NW_025299485.1:0-930 GCF_018294505.1 Triticum aestivum | reverse complement strand
GGATCCGGTGCTTTAGTGCTAGTATGATCGCATCCGACATGTTACCCCGGTCTTCGTCCCTTATCCTTGCCCCTCCCAGCTCCACTACAAAGACGATTGCACATTGCTTTGGCCGCTCCCTCTCAACTACGGAGACGAGTTTAACGCGGTTTCCACCCCTCCCTCTCAACCGCACCAGTGCACGCTTGCCGCGCCACAACGCCGACGCTGGACCCGTGAATCGTGAGCACCCAGCTATGACTTACCGCACTCGTGCAAAATAATAAAACACGGTAAATATATTACTTACACGTGCGTTTTGTTTTGCAAGCGGCGCGAAAAAAATTAAAAAGGGAATGCAACACGAGGACTTCCCAGGAGGTCACCCATCCTAGTACTACTCTCGCCCAAGCACGCTTAACTTCAGAGTTCTGATGGGATCCGGTGCTTTAGTGCTGGTATGATTGCATCCGACATGTTACCCCGGTCTTCGTCCCTTATCCTTGCCCCTCCCAGCTCCTCTACAAAGACGATTGCACATTGCTTTGGCCGCTCCCTCTCAACTACGGAGACGAGTTTAACGCGGTTTCCACCCCTCCCTCTCAACCGCACCAGTGCACGCTTGCCGCGCCACAACGCCGACGCTGGACCCGTGAATCGTGAGCACCCAGCTATGACTTACCGCACTCGTGCAAAATAATAAAACACGGTAAATATATTACTTACACGTGCGTTTTGTTTTGCAAGCGGCGCGAAAAAAATTAAAAAGGGAATGCAACACGAGGACTTCCCAGGAGGTCACCCATCCTAGTACTACTCTCGCCCAAGCACGCTTAACTTCGGAGTTCTGATGGGATCCGGTGCTTTAGTGCTGGTATGATCGCATCCGACATGTTACCCCGGTCTTCGTCCCTTATCCTTGCCCCTCCCAGCTCCACTACAAAGACGATT
>NW_025299484.1:0-930 GCF_018294505.1 Triticum aestivum | reverse complement strand
TGTGTTGGGGAACGTTGCAGAAAACAAAAAATTTCCTACTCGTTTCACCAAGATCATCTAGGAGTTCATCTAGCAACGAGTGATTAGATGCATCTACATACCTTTGTAGATCGCGAGCGGAAGCGTTCAAAAGAACGGTGATGATGTAGTCGTACTCGACGTGATCCAAATCACCGATGACCAGCGCCGAACGGACGGCACCTCCGCGTTCAACACACGTACGGGACGGGAGACGTCTCCTCCTTCTTGATCCAGCAAGGGGGAAGGAGAGGTTGATGAAGATCCAGCAGCACGACGGCGTGGTGGTGGATGCAGGGCGTCACAGCAGCAGGGCTTCGCCGAGACTACGAGGGAGAGACGTAACGGGGGGAGGTGGAGGCGCCAGGGGCTGGTGTGAAATCCCTCCTCTCCCCCCCACTATATATAGGGGTGCCAGGGGGGGCGCCGGCCCTAGTAGATGGCATCTACTAGGGGGGGCGGCGGCCAAGGGGAGGTTTCCCTCCCCCCCAAGGCACCTAGGGGTGCCTTCCACCACATGGACTCTTCCATGGTGGAAACCCTAGGCGCATGGGCCTATAGGGGCTGGTTCCCTTGGCCCATCTAGGCCAAGGCGCACCCCCTACAGCCCATGTGGCCCCCCGGGACAGGTGGCCCCACCCGGTGGACCCCCGGGACCCTTCCGGTGGTCCCGGTACAATACCGATAACCCCGAAACTTGTCCCGATGCCCGAAATAGCACTTCCTATATATAATTCTTTACCTCCGGACCATTCCGGAACTCCTCGTGACGTCCGGGATCTCATCCGGGACTCCGAACAACATTCGGGTTTCTGCATATACATATCTTCATAACCCTAGCGTCACCGAACCTTAAGTGTGTAGACCCTACGGGTTCGGGAGACAAGCAGACATGACCGAGACGACTCTCCG
>NW_025299483.1:0-930 GCF_018294505.1 Triticum aestivum | reverse complement strand
CGAGGGAGTAATCATCAGCACGCTGCTGCCAAGCGTTCATAACGTCTTGGTTCTCAGGGATTGGTGCTTCACCTAGCGGTGCTTCTAAGACATAATCTTTCTTGGCTGCTATGAGGATGATCCTCAGGTTCCGGACCCAGTCCGTATAGTTGCTGCCATCATCTTTCAGCTTGGTTTTCTCTAGGAACGCGTTGAAATTGAGGACAACGTGGGCCATTTGATCTACAATACATAGTGTAAAGATTTAGACTAAGTTCATGATAATTAAGTTCATATAATCAAATTATTTAATGAACTCCCACTCAGATTGACATCCCTCTAGTCATCTAAGTGAAACATGATCCGAATTTGACTAGGCCGTGTCCGATCATCACGTGAGACGGACTAGTCAAGATCGGTGAACATCTCCATGTTGATCGTATCTTCTATACGACTCATGCTCGACCTTTCGGTCCTCCGTGTTCCGAGGCCATGTCTGTACATTCTAGGCTCGTCAAGTGAACCTAAGTGTATTGCGTGTGTTCCGAGGCCATGTCTGTACATGCTAGGCTCGTCAACACCCATTGTATTCGAACGTTAGAATCTATCACACCCGATCATCACGTGGTGCTTCGAAACAACGAACCTTCGCAACGGTGCACAGTTAGGGTGAACACTTTCTTGAAATTATTATAAGGGATCATCCTACTTGCTACCGTCGTTCTAAGCAAATAAGATGCAAAAACATGATAAACATCACATGCAATCAAATAGTGACATGATATGGCCAATATCATCATGCTCCTTTGATCTCCATCTTCGGGGCACCATGATCATCTTTGTCACCGGCATGACACCATGATCTCCATCATCATGATCTCCATCATTGTGTCTTCATGAAGTCGTCACGCCAACGATTACTTCTACTTCTATGGCTAACGCGTTTAGCAA
>NW_025299482.1:0-930 GCF_018294505.1 Triticum aestivum | reverse complement strand
GGTTGAAACTTGGCATGGTATCATCATTTCATCCACATAGCATGTGCAAGAAAGTTGAGAGGGTTACGACAAAAACTGGATGCACTTCGTCTACAAAACGGACAATCCCTTTCAAAGTATCAGGATTTCATACGGAAACTCGTCTGTTACAAAGGGATTTCATTTTTAAAACTTATTTGAACTCCTGACTTTTTGTGTGTTCAAAATGCACCATTCAAAGCCACATCATCATTTTTCAATCCTTTCTGACTTCATTTGTTATTTTCATGCATTTACAAATTATTTTGAGCTATAAGACCCTAAAATTGAAATGCATTTCAAATGAACTCTGAAAAGGTTGAAAGTTGGCATGGTATCATCATTTCATCCACATAGCATGTGCAATAAAGTTGAGAGGGTTACGACAAAAACTGGATGCACTTCGTGTAGAAAACGGACAATCTCTTTCAAACTATCAGGATTTCATACGGAAACTCGTCTGTTACAAAGGGATTTCATTTTTTAAAACTTATTGGAACTCCTGACTTTTTGTGTGTTCAAAATTCAACATTCAAAGCCACATCATCATTTTTCAATCCTTTCTGACTTCATTTGTTATTTTTCATGCATTTACTAATTATTTTGAGCTATCAGACCATAAAATTGAAAAGCATTTCAAATGAACTCTGAAAAGGTTGAAAGTTGGCATGGTATCATAATTTCATCCACATAGCATGTGCAAGATAGTGGAGAGGGTTACGGCAAAAACTGGATGCACTTCGTGTACAAAACGGACAATCTCTTTCAAAGTATCAGGATTTCATATGGAAACTCGTCTGTTACAAAGGGATTTCATTTTTTTAAACTTATTTGAACCCCTGACTTCTTGTGTGTTCAAAATGCACCATTCAAAGCCACATCATCATTTTTCAATCCTTTCTGACTTCATTT
>NW_025299481.1:0-930 GCF_018294505.1 Triticum aestivum | reverse complement strand
ACTATTGATGGGAAATGATATAGAATTCTTGGAAAGTATAAAGGCCTATTTGAATAAGTGTTTTTCAATGAAGGACCTTGGAGAAGCTGCTTATATATTAGGCATCAAGATCTATAGAGATAGATCAAGACGCCTCATTGGTCTTTCACAGAGTACATACCTTGACAAGATATTGAAGAAGTTCAGTATGGATCAGTCCAAGAAGGGGTTCTTGCCTGTATTGCAAGGTGTGCAATTGAGCACGGCTCAATGCCCGACCACGGCAGAAGATATAGAAGAGATGAGTGTCATCCCCTATGCCTCGGCCATAGGGTCTATTATGTATGCCATGCTGTGTACCAGACCTGATGTAAACCTTGCCGTAAGTTTGGTAGGAAGGTACCAAAGTAATCCCGGCAAGGAACACTGGACAGCGGTCAAGAATATCCTGAAGTACCTAAAGAGGACTAAGGATATGTTTCTCATTTATGGAGGTGATGAAGAGCTCTTCGTAAAGGGTTACGTCGACGCTAGCTTCGACACAGATCTGGATGACTCGAAGTCACAGACCGGATACGTGTATATTTTGAATAGAGGAGCAGTAAGCTGGTGCAGTTGCAAGCAAAGCGTCGTGGCGGGATCTACATGTGAAGCGGAATACATGGCAGCCTCGGAGGCAGCACAGGAAGCAGTCTGGATGAAGGAGTTCATTACCGACCTAGGGGTGATTCCCAATGCGTCGGGCCCAATGACTCTCTTCTGTGACAACACTGGAGCTATTGCCCTTGCGAAGGAGCCCAGGTTTCACAGGAAGACCAGGCATATCAAGCGTCGCTTCAACTCCATTCGTGAAAGTGTTCAAAATGGAGACATAGATATTTGTAAAGTACACACGGACCTGAATGTAGCAGATCCGTTGACTAAACCTCTCCCTAGGGCAAAACATGATCA
>NW_025299480.1:0-930 GCF_018294505.1 Triticum aestivum | reverse complement strand
GAGAGTTCGGCCCAGGAGACCCCGGAGGAGCACACGTCCGGATGGGGTACCTGGCCGGATCAGCCCGAGGAGCCGAGTGGCCATGCTGATGATGGCGGGGAGCCGACTGATCTTGAGGAGGAGGGTGGCACCGTCTACCAGCGTGGTGCTACACGGCTCCCGTCCGTGCCGGCGACCCGCGAGCAGAGGTGGTTGATCTTCCCTGATGGGGAGAGGTACGTAAGTGCATTTAAAATTTTTGTACCTTCTGCATTCACGTTTCTTCAAATAACTAATGCGTTGGCCTTGTCATGCTGCAGGGGTTGGGACCACCATCATAGTGTCCGCCGGCCCAACTCCGTCCTTGGAGTTCTTTGCCGGCAAAACTTCCCGGGGATTGTCACGTTGCCTGGTGAGGGTCGGCTTCCAGAGCTTGGGTTGAGCTGGGAGCACTACGTGGCTGCCCCGGCCCCGCCGGATGTCATTATCGAAGGTGTCGTGTGCGACACGAGGGCAGACATGGTGATCAGGACGTTCTGGGTAATTTCTCCTTTACACATTTCAAAATCTTCAACTAGCTAGTTATTAATTGTACTAATCAATATTGTCTCATTTGATTGCAGACATTCTACAGGTGTGAGGAGGGATACGAGGAGGACTGCGCAAATGTTATCGAGAACGTCTGCAAGCGCCTACTCCAGAACTTACGGCACGAGGCTCGGGTGCAGGCTGTTCGAGACTACTACGCCTTGCGTGGTATCAAGAAGACCAAGCCGGCGTGCCGCGATAAGTTCCTGAGTAAGGAGCAGTACATGAAGGTAATTCTTAAGGCCTTCTACTTAAGTTCCTTCATTTAGTAATTCTTAGCCGTAGCGCTCAAGTTTCTATTTGCTAACTTAGGCGCCTCCGAGATGGTGTGCGGATCGGATGGATTGTTGGGAGGTGTTGGTC
>NW_025299479.1:0-930 GCF_018294505.1 Triticum aestivum | reverse complement strand
ACTCGGTGGCTATCCTAAACTACGACTGCAATGTAACTCTTTGAGGTGGCGCACACGAGTCCACATATTCACCATATCAATACACCACTATGGATCCGCTCCCGTCTCCCTACGAGAACGCCATCCATAGCACTCACGCTTATCTTGCGCATTTTAAAGTATCCACTTTCACTTGTCTATGAACTGATATAAGCAACCCAGAAGTCCTTTTCCGCGGACACGGCTATTCGAATAGATGATGTTAACCCTGCAGGGGTGTACTTCTTCATACATGTTTCCACCACTTAGCGTCTGCACACGACATGTGCTCGGCAGACTTCAAGCGAAAGCCGACGTGGGTGTAGACCACGACCTACCTAAACACTCAAGTCTCTAGTCTAGGTTTATCGCCTATTCGGGTTCCATCCATGAGGAGATCCGGCCGGAGTTTCGCTCACAGCCCCAAACGATGTGGACAGGGTTCCCGAGATACCAAACGAGCATCCGGTACACCGTGCCACGTACCTACCGCATCACAGCCCACCCCTACGGTCAGCGCTGTCCACGGCCTCCAGTAAGCTACAAACACCAGAAACTACTTGCAACTCCTGGACAGAGGACTAGGGTGAATAAGAAGTCGAGCGGGGTCATATTTCAGGGCCCAATGTATGGTAGTAACTGAATCATGGATCACAAACACAGAACTCAGTTCCTGAGGACGGCTACAATGAGACAACCCACCATGTACTCCTACATGGCCTCTCACCGCTACCTTTACCAAATCGTGTTCACACACTTAGCTCACACACAGTAGGACATGTTCACACGCCTCTGATTCATCCCCGATGAATCAGACCTGACTCAACTCTAAGCAGTAGCAGGCATGACAAACAAACATGAATGAGTAGGCACAACAGGGCTCAAACAACTCCTACTCATGCTAGTGGGTTT
>NW_025299478.1:0-930 GCF_018294505.1 Triticum aestivum | reverse complement strand
TGGCTCACGCTCATGTATTGCATGAAGATTGAAAAAGTTTGAGAACATTAAAAGTATGAAACAATTGCTTGGCTTGTCATCGGGGTTGTGCATGATTAAATACTTTGTGTGATGAAGATAGAGCATAACCAGACTATATGATTTTGTGGGGATGACTTTATTTGGCCATGTTATTTTGAGAAGACATGATTGCTTTGTTAGTATGCTTGAAGTATTATTATTTTTATGTCAATATTAAACTTTTGTCTTGAATCTTTCGGATCTGAACATTCATACCAAAATAAAGAAAATTACATTGATAAATATGTTAGGTAGCATTCCACATCAAAAATTCTGCTTTTATAATTTACCTACTCGAGGACGAGCAGGAATTAAGCTTGGGGATGCTTGATACGTCTCCAATGTATCTATCAGTTTTGATTGTTCCATGCTAATATATTATCTATTTTGGATGTTTAATGGGCTTTGATATGCTCTTTTATATTATTTTTGGGACTAACCTATTAACCGGAGGCCCAGTGCCAATTTCTGTTTTTTTTGCCTATTTTAGAGTTTTGTAGAAAAGGAATACCAAACGGAGTGCAAACGGAATGAAACCTTCGCGATGATCTTTCTTGGACCGAAAGCAAACCAGAAGACTTGGAGTTGAAGTCAGAGACATAACGAGGAGGCTACGAGGCAAGAGGGCGCACCCAGGGGGTAGGTGCGCCCCACCCTCGTGGGCCCCTCGTAGCTCCACCGACGTACTTCTTTCGCCTATGTATACTCTTATACCCTAAAACATCAGGGGGAGCCACGAAACAACTTTTCCACCGCCGCAACTTTCTGTACCCGTGAGATCCCATCTTGGGGCCTTTTTCGACGATCTGCCGGAGGGGGAATCGATCACGAAGGGCTTCTACATCAACACCATTGCCTCTCCGATGAAGC
>NW_025299477.1:0-930 GCF_018294505.1 Triticum aestivum | reverse complement strand
CTTAGCGAAGCTCTGCCGGAGTACTGCAGCTCCATCAACACCACGCCGTCGTGCTGCTGCTGGTGCCATCTCCCTCAACCTCTCCTCCCTCCCTTGCTGGATCAAGAAGGAGGAGACGTGGCTGTTTCCGTACGTGTGTTGAACGCGGAGGTGCCGTTCGTTCGGTGCTAGGATCTCCGGTGATTCGAATCACGTCGTGTTCGACTACATCATCCCCGTTCTTTGAACGCTTCCGCTCGCGATCTACAAGATATGTGGATGCATCTATTCACTCGTTGCTAGATGAACTCCTAGATGATCTTGGTGAAACGAGTAGGAAATTTTTTATTTTATGCAACGTTACCCAACAGTGGCATCATGAGCTAGGTCTATGCGTAGTTCTTCTTGCACGAGTAGAACACAATTGGTTGTGGGCGTAGATTTGTCAACTTTCTTGCCGCTACTAGTCTTATGTTGCTTCAGCGGTATTGTGGGATGAAGCGGCCCGGACCAACCTTACACGTACGCTTACGTGAGACCGGTTCCACCGACTAACATGCACAAGTTGCATAAGGTGGCTGGCGGGTGTCTGTCTCTCCCACTTTAGTTGAAGCGGATTCGATGAAAAGGGTCCTTATGAAGGGTAAATAGAAGTTGACAAATCACGTTGTGGTTTCACGTAGGTAAGAAAACGTTCTTGCTAGAACCCTACTTCAGCCACGTAAAACTTGCAAACAACAATTAGAGGACGTCTAACTTGTTTTTGCAGCAAGTGCTTTGTGATATGATATGGCCAAAGTTGTGATGAATGATGAATGATCTATATGTCATGTATGAGATGTTCATGCTATTGTAATAGGAATCACGACTTGCATGTCGATGAGTATGACAACCGGCAGGAGCCATAGGAGTTGTCTTTATTTTTTGTATGACCTGCGTGTCATTAAAGAA
>NW_025299476.1:0-930 GCF_018294505.1 Triticum aestivum | reverse complement strand
AAAGTACAAATATAATAAATGTAAATAAACCTGGAATTTTCTTAGGAGACCTTTTTTTAAGTAATGGATTTTTTTTGACAGTACACAGTGGAAGTTTTGAAGTGAAAATGTATTTTTCAGAGGGAAAATTTGAAGTTGAATAGTATTCGTACTGTAATCTGGGCTTCGCCAGTGGATTGTCATGTAGCCCAGGCCCCATGCACTCGTCGAAAACATATCCATTTCTGCCTGTGGGCTAAGCCCATGACCCGGCCACGCACTCCTCAGATTCCCTCCCCCTTCTCTTCCGCAGCCGGCGATGGCCGCCTCCCGCCGCCTGGCGCGGAAGCTCCCCTCCATCATCTCCAAACACCAGCGCCTCATCTCGCCGGAGATCGAAATCCTAGAGGAGACCCCCGAAATCTCCACCTCGCCCGCCTCCATCCCCCTCGACCCCTCCCTGCCGCTCCTCCCGCTCGCCGTCTCCCACCTCTCGCCGCCGAGCCCCCTCCCGGCTCTCCCCGCCGCGCACGCCTCCTCCCCCGCGGCGCTCCTCCGCCTCCTGCGCCGCGCGCGGCACCACCCGCGCCTCGCGCCGCTCGACCTCCACCTCCTCCTCGCGGCCGCCGACGCCTCCTCGGCCTTCCGCCCCGACCACCGCCTCACCAGCCTCCTCGCCGCGCGCCTCGCGGCCTCCCGCCGCCTCCCCTCGCTGCGGCGCCTCCTCCAGCTCGTCCTCTCCCGGCCCTGCCCCTGCGCCGACGACTCCATCTTCGCCTGCCCCGACCTCCTCCCCACCTTCCGCAAGGCCATCCTCGCCTTCGCCTCCTCCGGCGACATCCCCGCGGCGTCCGAAGCCCTCGCGTCCCTCCGCCGCGCCGCGGACTCGCCCCTCCCCGCCGAGTTTTACAACATCATCCTCCACGCCCTGGCCCGTCTCCACCGCCACGA
>NW_025299475.1:0-930 GCF_018294505.1 Triticum aestivum | reverse complement strand
GTGTTTGAACTCAAACCATTACCTGATAATCTTAAGTATGCTTACCTTGATGAAAAAGAAATATATCCTGTTATTATTAGTGCTAACCTTTCAGAGAAAGAAGAAGAAAGATTATTGAAAACTCTGAAGAAGCATCGAGCGGCTATTGAATATACCCTGGATGATCTTAAGGGCATTAGTCCCACATTATGTCAACACAAAAATTCCGTGGAGAAAGATGCTAAACCAGTTAGAGATCCTCAAAGACGATTAAATCCCAAAATGAAGGAAGTGGTAAGAAAGGAGATACTAAAACTCCTTGAGGCAGGTATTATTTATTCTGTTGCTGATAGTGAATGGGTAAGCCCTGTCCATTGTGTCCCTAAAAAGGGAGGTATTACCGTTGTTCCTAATGATAAAGATGAATTGATCCCGCAAAGAATTATTACAGGCTATAGGATGGTAATTGATTTCCGTAAGTTAAATAAAGCTACTAAGAAAGATCATTACCCTTTACCTTTTATTGATCAAATGCTAGAAAGGCTATCCAAACACACACATTTTTGCTTTCTAGATGGTTATTCTGGTTTCTATCAGATACCTGTATCAGTGGGGGATCAATCTAAAACTACTTTTACTTGCCCTTTTGGTACTTTTTCTTATAGACGTATGCCTTTTGGTTTATGCAATGCACCTGCTATCTTTCAAAGATGCATGATGGCTATATTTTCTGATTTTTGTGAAAAGATTTGTGAGGTATTCATGGATGACTTCTCCGTCTATGGATCCTCTTTTGATGATTGTTTGAGCAACCTTGATCGAGTTTTGCAGAGATGCAAAGACACTAGTCTTGTCCTAATTTGGGAAAAGTGTCACTTTATGGTTAATGAAGGCATTGTCTTGGGACACAAGATCTCCGAGAGAGGTATTGAAGTTGATAAAGCTAAAGTT
>NW_025299474.1:0-930 GCF_018294505.1 Triticum aestivum | reverse complement strand
CCTCTTCGGACATGCCACAACACCACCCCGCATGTATGAGGGCCCGTTACGACGCTCCGGTGGCATTGCTACCCCCCAGGGCCCCCGTCCCGCCTAACCCTGTAGCGTTTGACCACGGGATCTAGCCCTTTGACTTTGCACGGACGGGCTTTGACCAGTGGACCTCTCCACCCGGTTGTGTCGGGTCGGCCTAGAGGGACACCGGGGAGCAACATCCGGGCCAGGCCCACAGCTACATCCACTCCGTGTAGACCCGACGCGTCCGTTTCCCCCCTCCGGGTGCCGGCGGCGGCGCCGTCCGTGAGGGGGGGCACGCACCGGAGACGCGTGCTGGGCGTTTGCAACCGCCTCAACACTTCCAGACTTGTGAGAGGCCGCCTACGCAAGATTTAACGGTATGCTACCCCCCGAAGGTCGTCGGCCACAGTCGTAGACGTGCGAAGAGCAATCCGCGTAGAGGGAAGTGTTCAGATACTTCTCCATCACAAAAAATTATGAAAAATTACCATCAGTCCTATAGCACATGTGCCCATGTTGTGTAAAAAACTCATGATTTTATCGCGCTCCAAGTACTTAATAATATTCACGCTGCATCGTTACCGCAGAACGTCTACCACCGTTTCATTGCCGTCCGTGAGGGGGGCCACAACCCGGAGACGCGTGCCGCCTCTTCGGACATGCCACAACACCACCCCGCATGTATGAGGGCCCGGTACGACGCTCCGGTGGCATTGCTACCCCCCCAGGGCCCCCGTCCCGCCTAACCCTGTAGCGTTTGACCACGGGATCTAGCCCTTTGACTTTGCACGGACGGGCTTTGACCAGTGGACCTCTCCACCCGGTTGTGTTAGGTCGGCCCATAGGAACACTTTGGAGCAACATCAGGGCCAGGCCCACAGCTACATCCACTCCGTGTAGACTCGACGCGTC
>NW_025299473.1:0-930 GCF_018294505.1 Triticum aestivum | reverse complement strand
ATCCCGTTTCGTTTATTCCGATTTGTTTCTAGATCTTTTCCCTTTTGTTTCCTAATCCTAATCTATTTCTTGTCCCCTACCCCAAGCAAAACCCTCCCTTCCCCAATATAAATACCCAAGCACCCCCCCCTCTAGCACATCAAATCAACACCTCTCCTCTCCTCTCCTCACCCCACGTCGCTGCGCCACCTCGCCGGAGTTCGCCGGACCACCGCCGCCATTGCCGCCCAGCCCCACCACCTCCGGCCATCCTAGCCACCCACCGACCCTACCGTCCCTTCCCCGACGCCAGAGGGCCACCGGAGGACGTCACCGGAGCTCCACCAGAACCCCATCATCGGAACTGCTACAGTAAATCCCGATCTACTTTTTTTTTTCGTTCTGTTTTTTTTCAGAATAGTTTCAATCTTGTAAAATCCATAGTTAATTATCTACGAGGTATTTTTGAGTGATTCCAACTTCCTTGGATCACAAATTTTATGAAGTTTCTGTTAGTTCAATTGTATTTCATATTTGAGCAGTTTAAATTTGTGTTTGTATGAATTTTCTCAAATCACTAGATTTGAGATATTTTGAGTTAGGAATATTATTTTCGACCAATTCTTTTTGCTCCTGGTCTCTAGGACCTTTGTTTATCCAGTAGTATTTAGTATTTTATTTTCAGGTTAATTTAAATTAGGTTTTTAGCAAAACAGTACTGTTTTAGTTATAGTTTTGGTTTAGTCTTTTCTTTATTGTTTTTATTAGTTTCAAATTATTTCTTTTTTTCACTCTTGAAAAATTTAGTTTTGTTTCTGTTAGTCAACAAAAGAAAATTTTGTTTTTATTTTAAATTTTTTTTTCTTAGTTTTGTATGAAAACTTGTTTAGGTCATAGTTAGTGTTTTATAAAAGCTTTTTATTTGTTTCTTTTTGCAAATAAAATTTTATG
>NW_025299472.1:0-930 GCF_018294505.1 Triticum aestivum | reverse complement strand
CGTCTCGCCTAACCCTGTAGCGTTTGACCACGGGATCTACCCCTTTGACTTTGGACGGACGGGCTTTGACCAATGGACCTCCCCACCCAGTTGTGTTAGGTCAGCCCATAGGAACACATTGGAGCAACATCTGGGGAAGACCCACAGCAAGATCCCCTCCGTGTAGACCCCACGCGTCCGTTTCCCCCCTCCAGGTGCCGGCGGCAGCGCCGTTCGTGAGGGGGGCACACCCCGGACACGCGTGCCGGGCGTTTGCAACCGCGACAACACTTCCAGACTTGTGAGAGGCCGCCGGCGCAAGATTTTGCGGCATGCTAGCCCCCGAAGGCCGCCGGCCACAGCCATAGATGCGTGAAGGGCAATCCGCGTAGAGGGAATTTTTCGGATACTTCTCCATCACCAAAAATTATGAAAAAATACCTTCGTTCCTATAGCACATGTGCCCACATCGTGCAAAAAAAATCATGAATTTATCGTGCTCCGAGTATTTAGTAATATTGACGCCGCATCGTTACCGCAGAACGTCTACTACCGTGTAATCGCCGTCCGTGAGGGGGGCCACGCCCCGGAGACGCGTCCCGCCTCTTCGGACATGCCACCACACCACCCCGCATGTATGAGGGCCCGGTGCGATGCTCCGGTGGCATTGCTACCCCCAGTGCCCCCGTCCTGCCTAACCCTGTCGCGTTTGACCACGGGATCTACCCCTTTGACTTTGCACGGACGGGCTTTGACCAATGGACCTCCCCACCCGGTTTGTGTTAGGTCAGCCCATAGGAACACTTTGGAGCAACATCCGGGGAAGTCCCACAGCAAGATCCCCTCCGTGTAGACCCCACGCGTCCGTTTCCCCCCTCCAGGTGCCGGCGGCAGCGCCGTTCGTGAGGGGGCACACCCCGGACATGCGTGCCGGGCGTTTGCAACCGCAAC
>NW_025299471.1:0-930 GCF_018294505.1 Triticum aestivum | reverse complement strand
AAAATTTAATGTGCGTCCTCAATGAGTTTTAGGTCCCCAGCAATAGTATCGGACGCCATTGATTGCTGGCTGGAGACCGTTTTCTGCAAAAGAGAGTTAGTTCTTCTTTGCCACCCACATTTTTAGTGGGGGCTTAGAAGCAATGAGTCTAAGTGCAGCATCTGAGAATTTTGGCTTTGAAGCCCTAGCAAATAGCCTTGCAGGAGATGAATGATACTCATATGAGTAAGTAGAAAAGTTCTTAGTCCTATGAACATAGCGGTTCGAAGATACATGCTCATATTCATAAGACTGAGCATGATTTCCCTGCAAAACATTGGCGTTAGGGTGAATCATGTGAGTCCTGTATCTGTATGAAGCCTTTGGGCCATATGAAGCTATAGGTCTGGGGTTTGTTTTCTTCCTTGGTGGTGTCATGACGACATTCACAGGAAGATTCTCAATGTACTGCTTAGGTACCCAGATCTTCTTCATAGGTGGTCCATTCCTGCAGTTAGTACCAATGTACCTGGCAAACACTTCACCATTCTGATTTTTGAACAGCTTATAGTTTGCATCAAAGGATTCATCAATGATAATAGGATTAGCACAGGTAAAGCCAGATAAGGTAGATGGATCTACTGAAGGTTCCTTTGCAGCAACCCATGTGGTTTTGGGGTACTGCTCAGGCTTCCAGTATGAGCCATCAACATTCATTTTCCTTTCGAACCCAACACCCTCTTTCCTAGGGTTTCGGTTCAGAATCTGCTTTTTGAGGACATCGCAGAGAGTCTGATGTCCCTTCAAACTTTTGTACATCCCTGTTTCAAGCAATGTCTTCAACATAGCATTTTCATCAGCAACAGCAGTGCTATCCTCCGCAGAGGGGTTAGTGACCACATCAGTAGGTGAAGACAATGAAACAGTAGCAGCAGTGGAACATTCAGCAAC
>NW_025299470.1:0-930 GCF_018294505.1 Triticum aestivum | reverse complement strand
CAGTAAATGCATGAAAAATAACAAATGAAGTCAGAAAGCGTTGTAAATCGATGATGTGGCTTTGACTGGTGCATTTTGAACACAGAGAAACAATGGAGTTCAAATAAGTTCAGAAAAAATGAAATCCCTTTGTAACAGACGAGTTTCCGTATGAAACCCTAATACTTTGAAAGAGATTGTCCGTTTTGTACACGAAGTGCATCCAGTTTTTGCCGTAACCCTCTATACTTTCTCCCACATGCTATGTGGGTGAAATGATAATACCATGCCAACTTGGAACCTTTTCAGAGTTCATTTTAAATGCTTTTCAATTTCATTGTCTTATAGCTCAAAATAATCAGTAAATGCATGAAAATAACGAATGAAGTTAGAAAGGGTTGTAAATCGATGATGTGGCTTTGAATGGTGCATTTTGAACACAGAATACGGTGGAGTTCAAATAAGTTCAAAAAAAAATGAAATCCCTTTGTCAATGACGAGTTACCGTATGAAACCCTGATACTTCGAAAGCGATTGTCTGTTTTGTACACGAAGTGCATCCAGTTTTTGCCGTAACCCTCTTACTTTCTCGCACATGCTATGTGGGTGAAATGATGATACCATGCCAACTTGGAACCTTTTCAGAGTTCATTTCAAATGCATTTCAATTTCATGGTCTCATAGCTCAAAATAATCAGTAAATGCATGAAAAATAACAAATGTAGTCAGAAAGGGTTGTAAATTGATGATGTGGCTTTCAATGGTTCATTTTGAACACAGAAAAACTATGGAGTTCAAATAAGTTCAAAAAAACGAAATCCCTTTGTAACAGACGAGTTTCCGTATGAAACCCTGATACTTCGAAAGAGATTGTCCGTTTTGTACACGAAGTGCATCCAGTTTTTGCCGTAACCCTCTCTACGTTCTCGAACATGCTATGTTGATGAAATG
>NW_025299469.1:0-930 GCF_018294505.1 Triticum aestivum | reverse complement strand
GAGTTGGAATGTATGCTTTGATGATGATCAAAGATTTTGGGTGTATACAAAGTTTATGAGAAACTTGTATTTCCAAAGAAGTGAGTGGGAGCACTATAGAATTTCTGATGAGTATATGTTGTTGACATATTAATGATCAGAAATGACATAGAATTTCTGGAAAGCATATAGGGTTATTTGGAAAGTGTTTTCAATGGAAAACCTGGATTAAGCTACTTGAACATTGAGCATCAAGATCTATAAGGATAGATCAAAACGCTTAATAGTACTTTCAAATGAGCACATGCCTTGACGTGATCTTGAAGGTGTTCAAGATGGATCAGTCAAAGAAGGAGTTCTTGCCTGAGTTGTAAGGTATGAAGTTAAGACTTAAAGCTCGACCATGGCAGAATAGAGAGAAAGGAACGAAGGTCGTACCCTATGCTTAAGACATAGGCTCTACAGTATGCTATGTTGTGTACCGCACCTGAAGTGTGCTTTACCATGAGTCAGTCAAGGGGTACAAGAGTGATCCAAGAATGGATCACAGGACAGCGGTCAAAGTTATCCTTAGTAACTAGTGGACTAAGGAATTTTCTCAATTATGGAGGTGGTAAAAGAGTTCGTCGTAAAGGGTTACGTTGATGCAAGCTTAACACCTATCCGGATAGCTCTGAGTAGAGATACCGGATACGTATAATGGAGCAACAATTTAGAATAGCTCCAAGTAGAACAGTTATTTGGAATAGCTCCAAATAGAACGTGGTAGCTGCATCTAGGAGATGACATAGAGATTTGTAAAGCACACACGGATCTGAAAGGTTCAGACCCGTTGACTATAACCTCTCTCACAAGCATAACATGATCAAACCCAGAACTCATCGAGTGTTAATCACATGGTAAATGTGAACTAGATTATTGACTCTAGTAAACTCTTTGGGTGTTAGTCAC
>NW_025299468.1:0-930 GCF_018294505.1 Triticum aestivum | reverse complement strand
GACGGCAAAGAAGCCACGTGGCAGCCAACTGTGCTTCCTGGGAGCTGACCCATTTGGTCAGTTTGCCTACAGTGGCAGACGGCAAAGACTTTGCCGTCCGTGGCGGACGGCAAAGAACCTGCAGTTTGCCTACAGTGGCAGACGGCAAAGAACCTGGCATCTAGTGACGTGTAGATGACATCATAAGGCAGACGGCAAAGACCAAAGGCTCTTTGCCGTCTGCGGCGGACGGCAAAGGTCTGCCGTTAGCCACTTAACGGACTGACAGCGCAAATATTGCCGTCCGCCCTCTTTGCCGTCCGCCGCAGACGGCAAAGATCCTTTGCCGTCCGCCGCCAGGAAGCAGACGGCAAAGAAGCTGTTTACCGTAGCCTTCTTTGCCGGAGCCTTTTGCCGTCCGCGGCTGACGGCAAAGGTCTTTGCCGTCCGCCTTTCGAGCCTTTGCCGTCCGCCATGGCAGACGGCAAAGTAGCTGTTTCCTGTAGTGCTAGTTCAAATAATTTTACACTAGAGTTGAACTAGCTCTATAAGCTTGTACAAATAATTTAACACTAGAGTTGACTAGCTCTATAGTCTAGTACAAATAATTTTACACTAGAGTTGAAGTAGCTATATAAGCTACTTCAAATAATTTTACACTTGAGTTGAACTAGCTCTATAAACTTGTACAAATAATTTTACTGTAGAGTTGAACTAGCTTTATAGGCTAGTTCAAATAATTTTAAACTAGAGTTGAACTACCTCTATAAGCTAGTTCAAATAATTTTACACTGGAGTTGAACTAGCTCTATAAGCTTGTACAAATAATTTTGTAGTAGAGTCGAACTAGCTCTATAAGCTAGTTCAAATAATTTTACACTAGAGTTGAACTAGCTCTATAGCCTAGTACAAATAATTTTACACTAGAGTTGAACTAGCTCTATAAGCTTC
>NW_025299467.1:0-930 GCF_018294505.1 Triticum aestivum | reverse complement strand
CACGGTTTTGGGGTCCCGAAGTGATTTCCATTGTTGTTGAACTCCAAGGTGTGCTTACGTGTTGGTCATCAACACTCGCAGTTTTGGCCGATTCTGGCCCGTTTCATGGACTATTACTCACCGTTTTGGGGTCCCAAAGCGATTTCCATGGTTGTCGAACTCCAAGGTGCGCTTACGTGTCGGTCATCAACAATCACAGTTTGGGCCGATTCTGGCCCGTTTCTTGGACTACTACTCTATTTTGGGGTCTCAGAGTCATTTCCATGATTGACGAACCCCAGGGTGCGTTTACGTGTCGGTCATCAACACTCACATATTTGGCCGAATCGTGTTCGTTTCGTGCACTATTACTCAATGTTTTGGAGACCCAGAGGGATTTCCACGATTGATGAACCCCAGGGTGCATTTATGTGTCTGTCGTCAACACTCACAGTTTTGGCCAATTCTGACATGTTTCGTGGACTATTACTCACGGTTTTGGGGTCCCGAAGTGATTTCCATTGTTGTTGAACTCCAAGGTGTGCTTACGCGTTGGTCATCAACACTCGCAGTTTTGGCCGATTCTGGCCCGTTTCATGGACTATTACTCACCGTTTTGGGGTCCCAAAGCGATTTCCATGGTTGTCGAACTCCAAGGTGCGCTTACGTGTCGGTCATCAACAATCACAGTTTGGGCCGATTCTGGCCCGTTTCTTGGACTACTACTCTATTTTGGGGTCTCAGAGTCATTTCCATGATTGACGAACCCCAGGGTGCGTTTACGTGTCAGTCATCAACACTCACATATTTGGCCGAATCGTGTCCGTTTCGTGCACTATTACTCAATGTTTTGGAGACCCAGAGGGATTTCCACGATTGATGAACCCCGGGGTGCATTTATGTGTTTGTCGTCAACACTCATAGTTTTGGCCAATTCTGACATGTTTCGTG
>NW_025299466.1:0-930 GCF_018294505.1 Triticum aestivum | reverse complement strand
AACTTCGGAGTTCTGATGGGATCCGGTGCTTTAGTGCTGGTATGATCGCATCCGACATGTTACCCCCGTCTTCGTCCCTTATGCTTGCCCCTCCCAGCTCCACTACACACACGATTGCACATTCCTTTGGCCGCTCCCGCTCAACTACGGAGACGAGTTTTACCACGGTTCAACTGCACCAGTGCCTATTTACCATGGTTTCGACCCCTTTCAGAACACGCTTGCCGCCGCTAGACGCGTGAATAATGAGCAGCGAGCTAAAACTTACCGCAAACGTGCAAAATAATAAAACGTTCTAAACATACGTCGCGCTCGTGCGTTTTGTTTTGCACGCGGTGCAAAAAAATTAAAAAGGAAATGCAACACGAGGACTTCCCAGGAGGTCACCCATCCTAGTACTACTCTCGCCCAAGCACGCTCAACTTCGGAGTTCTGATGGGATCCGGTGCTTTAGTGCTGGTATGATCGCATCCGACATGTTACCCCTGTCTTCGTCCCTTATGCTTGCCCCTCCCAGCTCCACTACACACACGATTGCACATTCCTTTAGCCGCTCCCGCTCAACTACGGAGACGAGTTTTACCACGGTTCAACTGCACCAGTGCCTATTTACCATGGTTTCGACCCCTTTCAGAACACGCTTGCCGCCGCTAGACGCGTGAATAATGAGCAGCGAGCTAAAACTTACCGTAAACGTGCAAAATAATAAAACGTGCTAAACATACGTCGCGCTCGTGCGTTTTGTTTTGCACGCGGTGCAAAAAAATTAAAAAGGGAATGCAACACGAGGACTTCCCAGGAGGTCACCCATCCTAGTACTACTCTCGCCCAAGCACGCTTAACTTCGGAGTTCTGATGGGATCCGGTGCTTTAGTGCTGGTATGATCGCATCCGACATGTTACCCCCGTCTTCGTCCCTTATGCTTGCCC
>NW_025299465.1:0-930 GCF_018294505.1 Triticum aestivum | reverse complement strand
CCCCCCTCCCAAGGGGGCCTATATAAAGGGGGGGAGGGAGGGCAGCAACCTACAGCCTTGGGCGCCTCCCTCCTCCCCTGCAACACCTCTCTCTCTCGCAGAAGCTTGGCGAAGCCCTGCCGGAGACCCGCTACATCCACCACCACGCCGTTGTGCTGCTGGATCTCCATCAACCTCTCCTTCCCCCTTGCTGGATCAAGAAGGAGGAGACGTCGCAGCACCGTACGTGTGTTGAACGCGGAGGTGCCGTCCGTTCGGCACTCGGTCATTGGTGATTTGGATCACGGCGAGTACGACTCCGTCATCCACGTTCATTGGAACGCTTCCGCTCGCGATCTACAAGGGTATGTAGATGCACTCCTTTCCCCTCGTTGCTAGTAGACTCCATAGATGCATCTTGGTGAACGTAGGAAAATTTTAAATTATGCTACGATCCCAACAGTGGCATCATGAGCCAGGTCTATGCGTAGTTACTATGCACGAGTAGAACACAAAGCAGTTGTGGGCGTTGAGTTTGCCAATTCTTCTTGCCGCTACTAGTCTTTTCTTGTTTCGGCGGCATTGTAGGATGAAGCGGCCCGGACCGACCTTACACGTACACTTACGTGAGACAGGTTCCACCGACTGACATGCACAAGTTGCATAAGGTGGCTAGCGGGTGTCTGTCTCTCCTACTTTAGTCGGAACGGATTCGATGAAAAGGGTCCTTATGAAGGGTAAATAGAAATTGGCAAATCACGTTGTGGTCATACGTAGGTAAGAAACGTTCTTGCTAGAAACCTACAAACCACGTAAAAACTTGCAACAACAATTAGAGGACGTCTAACTTGTTTTTGCAGCAAGTGCTATGTGATGTGATATGGCCAGAAGATGTGATGAATGATATATGTGATGTATGAGATTGATCATATTCTTGTAATAGGAATCACG
>NW_025299464.1:0-930 GCF_018294505.1 Triticum aestivum | reverse complement strand
AACGTGCGAGGACGTCGCGCCTTAGCAATTGCTAAACCAACTTCGAGAGGTTATTGACCACGCCGGAGCACGATCAACCTGACCACGAGGGTCTGTTTCCTGCGAGCAAACGAAGAACAAGCAAGAAACTAAGATTGCAATCTGGATATTGCGAATATAAGATGAAAGCTTTATTGATCAAGGTGGGGTTCTGTGACGCCTTTGTCTGGTCGTTGAACACAAACGAAGTACGCGAAGTTGCAGCTATGGCGAACTTTTAATCTAAACAAAACCCAAAGTCTAAACGATGCCCTAAGGGCTGTATATATGGAGGAAGAGGGGGGAATTTCGTGGCCCTTGGTGGAGGGGTCCGAAATCAACCCTATCTCTTGTTTCCCCACACATACGGACTCTAAAATTAGCCTATACTTATGTATTTCGAAATTACATGGGCCTGGCCCAATAATAAGGTGACGCAGCACCTAAAATAGCCTCAGGACGAAATTTATGAAGTGGCATCTTGTATATTTCGTCCAAGGCTTCATGCACCCATTATGGTGGCTTCAAAGTCCTGAAATCATCACTTGTAACTCCGTTCTTGTTCCCCTTGCGCATGCCATCATCTCCATGCTTGTTCTTGCTCCAATGTTCATCCTTCTCCAAGCTAGGCCCTTCGTTTGTAAGCAAAACAAATGTATCCAATTTAGGCAGCATCATATTCTCATGAACATTAGAATCATTACCAAGAAACGAAAGTACCTGGTAATTTAGTTGGCGTGCACGAGCTCTAGTAATTGGTCCAGTATGTATAGCAGCAGGGGCTGTGGGTGTAACAATTGTATTGATGTCCTCATCATCCTCCCCTTCTTGAAATGAAGTCGTCCTCGACGGAAGTTCATCTTCCTCACCCAAATAAGGCTTCAAATCTGCAATGTTAAAAGTGGGACTAAC
>NW_025299463.1:0-930 GCF_018294505.1 Triticum aestivum | reverse complement strand
TGTTCGGGATCCATATCTTACGCTTCTGCGAGGGCGGGCCCGAAGATGAGCCCGTGTCACGGTTGCGCCTTTGAGAGCTCTGGTGTTCTTGCAGACCAGTCTCGACATTGATGGCCTTGTTCACCAAGGTGGCGAAATCGGCAAAGTCATGCACTAGAAGTGTGAGCTTGATGTCAGCTTGAAGGCCTTCACGGAACTTCTCCTGTCTGCGAGCATCAGTTGCAATGTCTTCTTCAGCATAGCGGGATAAGTCCAGAAACTCCCGCTGATAAGCTTCCACAGTTTTGTTGCCCTGTGTGAGGTTGCGGAACTCACGCTTCTTCCTGTCCATGATTCCCTGAGGAATGAAGCGGGCACGGAAGGCAGCCTGAAAGTCTGGCCAGGAGATGATTGTCCCAACTGGCAGAGTACGCCTATGGCTGTCCCACCATTGAGCTGCAGGTCCCTTCAGGAAGAAGGAAGCAAAAGTGACATAGCTGGCAGGGGCTACATCAGCAGACTTCATCTCATAGGTGATGTCACGGAGCCAGTCATCAGCATCCAGCGGCTGGGTTGAGCTGCGGTACACACTTGGGTTGAGGCGTATGAAATCCTGCAGAGTTGTTGTGTTTGGATGCTGGTTCATATTGGGGCGAGGAAACTGAGCCATCATGTTTTCCATGAACTGGCGATTCATCTCAAGCTGCTGGATCATACCAGCCATGTACTCAGGCGGTGGTGGGAAGTTGCCACCACGACCACGACCAGCTGGTCTAACCATCCTGCTAATATATAACAGGGGTAGTTCAGTAATGAGAAATTTGCATAGACAAGAGTCATTCATGATGAAACATGCATAATGAAGGGAGCACGACAGATACCACATAGATAGTCGGCATAACTTACAAAAGGGGTCGGACATAGAGTTCGGTACACAGAGTTCAGTACATA
>NW_025299462.1:0-930 GCF_018294505.1 Triticum aestivum | reverse complement strand
GCCCTCCCCTCACCCCTCTATTTATAGGGGGAAGGGAGAAGGGGGCCGGCCCCCTAGAACCGATCTAGGGGGGGGGGGTGCGGCGGCCAAGGGAAGAGGGGGAGAGGGTGGCTTGCCCCCCAAGCCAAGGGGGCGCCCCCTCTAGGGTTCCCCCCTCAACCCTAGGCGCAAGGGCCCAAGGGAGGGGGTGCGGCCAGCCCACCAGGGGCTGGCTCCCTGCCCCACGCAGCCCATGTGGCCCCCCCGGGAGGGGTGGCCCCTCCCGGTGGACCCCCGGAACCCTTCCGGTGGCCCCGGTACAATACCGGTATGACCCCGAAACTTCCCGGTGTCCGTTTGACAACTTCCCATATATAAATCTTTACCTCCGGACCCTTCCGGAGCTCCTCGTGACGTCCAGGATCCCATCCGGGACTCCGAACAACATTTGGTAGTCACATACTAGTCTTCCTAATAACCCTAGCGTCACCGAACCTTAAGTGTGTAGACCCTACGGGTTCGGGAGACATGCAGACATGACCGAGACGCTCTCAGGTCAATAACCAACAGCGGGATCTGGATACCCATGATGGCTCCCACATGCTCCTCGATGTTGTCATCGGATGAACCACTATGTCGAGGATTCGATCAAACCCTGTATGCAATTCCCTTTGTCAATCGGTACGTTACTTGCCCGAGACTCGATCGTCGGTATCCCAATACCTTGTTCAGTCTCGTTACCGGCAAGTCACTTTACTCGTACCGTAATGCATGATCCCGTGTCCAACACCTTGGTCACATTGAGCTCATTATGATGATGCATTACCGAGTGGGCCCAGAGATACCTCTCCGTCATACGGAGTGACAAATCCCAGTCTCGATCCGTGTCAACCCAACAGCTACTTTTGGAGATACCTGTAATGCACCTTTATAGTCACCCAGTTACGTTGT
>NW_025299461.1:0-930 GCF_018294505.1 Triticum aestivum | reverse complement strand
AAAAGTTTGATGAATTACATGGTGACAAAGCGGCAGATCCGAGGCATCCTCGAGTCGGCATCAGCACGGATGGGTTCAGTGTGTTTGGTATGACGGCAGCCCAATACAGTTGTTGGCCCGTATTTGTCTTTCCACTCAATCTCCCCCCGGACAGATTATGCAAAGAAAGAACATTTTCCTGACGTTGATAATTCCAGGGCCCAACTATCCGGGGAAAAATATGAATGTGTACATGCAACCGCTTAAGGACGAATTGCAAGAAGCCTGGGATAATGGGTTCAAGACATACGATGCCTATAGCAAACGGAACTTCATAATGCGTGTCTGGTACATGTACTCGACGCATGACTTGCCGGCGTATGCGCTATTCGTTGGCTGGTGTGTGCATGGAAGGTTCCCGTGCCCCACATGCAAGGGAGCTCTTGAGTTTCGTTGGCTTCAGGCCGACGCTAGTTTTCTTGCTTCGACATGCATAGACAGTTCCTGAATCCTCGCCATAAGTTCAGGAAAGACAAGAAGAACTTCATCAGAGGTAGAGTTGTCAAAAACTCTGCACCACATGCATTGACAGGCCAACAGACCCTGGATCAGTTAAACGCTCTCGAGCCAGATCCAGAGCGTCCAGGGTACTTCAAGGGGTATAATTCTAAGCACGCCTGGACTCACAAAACATGCTTATGGGATCTGCCTTACTTCAAAGACCTCCTTTGCCCACACAACATCGACGTGATGCACACTGAGAAGAATATCGCCGAGGCACTTTTTGGTACATTGTTCGGCATAGATGGGAAGTCAAAGGATAATACTAAGGCTAGAGTCGATCTGGAGGCGCTATGTGATAGGCCGTTACAAAACATGAAAGAACCGAAAGGAAAGCAGAACTGGACGAAGCCAAAGGCATGGTTCAATCTTGGAAGGCCAGCTATGAGG
>NW_025299460.1:0-930 GCF_018294505.1 Triticum aestivum | reverse complement strand
AAAGGGGTCGAGCGGTAGCTTATAAAGGGGGTCACGGCGGTCCGACTTGGGTAGGGGGCCAAGAGGCGGCGCGGCGTGGCACTCTCGGACTCCCGCCGGAGTCCGGCTCGGGCACGGCTCAGGGTAGGCGGTGGCGTGACGGGCCGGACGGGCCTTCGGCCCAGTTTGGTCCGCTAAACTTTAAAAAAAAAATTTCGCCACAAAGAAAATCCAAAATAAAATAAAATAAAAACCCAAAAATTCCAGCAATAATTTCCGTCGTCCTCTCCTAATATTTAGGATAAAGTGAACATTTTTATGTGCTAAATTCTCAAGTTCTTGAAAGAACGCTCAGTCACTAGGTTATATCCTTGGTATCAACTAGAATGTGCCTTCCATTTGCCAAGTTGTTCTATAACCGCAGTTTCCTTTCCAAACTGGGTATGCCATTCTTTTGAATTCTTTCAAACGATCAATTGTGAATTGCCTTAGGCTGGTATGAAGAGTTTCAGTGATCTATGTATCAAAAGTAATTCTTTTTGCCACTTAAGGGAATAATTCTACGAGTCACCTTCCCTAAGGTGCCCTGTTATGAATCATGGCGATTATTTCCTCGCTATCTTGAAACCATGCACCATCCTCTTCTACATGGAATTCTTGCTCACCCAATTGAACCCTTGCCATCCACCTCTTTCCATTGCTCTTGATGTGTGTTTTATGTCTCAACTCAAGAGATGTTCTTACATCTCACTCCCTGAGTTGATCTTGAGTGCTCGATCTCCAAGGAGATAATTTCCTGTAGAGTTTTTTTTTCTGTCGTCAACACGTTGAATGAAGATCTCGAAAGCAAAGACGTTAAGATCAATATGATGCAATGAAGCTACTTCTTCGAGAAGGGCAGTTGGATCGAGAAGATTGTGATTGTTTGTGACCTCCTTTCTTCTTACCACA
>NW_025299459.1:0-930 GCF_018294505.1 Triticum aestivum | reverse complement strand
CCATTCCTATGAGCTTAAATAGTCTTGATCGCGTGGGTGTGAGATTGCTGAGTCCCTGTGGCTCACAGATACTACCACTCCAGATGCAGGTCCAGGTGTTTCCGCTCCAGTTGACGATTACGAGCTCAGGTGGGAGTTCGACGAGGACTCTCAGCGTTACTACGTGTCCTTTCCAGATGATCAGTAGTGGTGCCTAGTTGGGGTTATCGATTCAGGACCTTGTCGCATGTTGGGGGTCTTTTCTATTTTGGCGCCGTAGTCGGGCCATGAGTGTTTGTTTGATGGATGTTATTTATGTACTCTGATGTGACGTGGCGAGTGTAAGCCAACTATGTTATCTCCCCCTTTTATTATGTATTACATGGGATGTTGTAATGATTGCCTGACTTGCGACATTGCTTTCAATGCGGTTATGCCTCTAAGTCGTGCCTCGACACGTGGGAGCTATAGCCGCATCGAGGGCGTTACAGAGAGTCGAGGTGAACGTTGTCGCGGTAGCAACGACGGACGCGGAGACAAGTACGTGACACCACTGCCATCCTGTCTTAGCGTAACACGAGTCGGGGCGTTCGTCCTTGTGGTAGCGACAACGGACGCCGAGACGAGCACGTGACACCACTGAGCGTAACGCGAGTCGGGGCGGGCGTTGCCGCGGTAGCGACGACGGACGCCGAGACGAGCACGTGACACCATTCCCACCCTGTCTTAGTATAACGCGAGTCGAGGCAGACGTCGTTGCGGTAGCGACAACAGACGCCGAGACGAGCACGTGATAGCACTGCCACCCTGTCTTAGCGTAACGCGAGTCGAGGCGGACATCGTCGCGGTAGCGACGACGGACGCTGAGACGAGCACATGACACCACTGCCACCATGTCTTAGCGTAACACGAGTCGAGGCGGACGTCGTCGCGGTAGCGACAACGGACGTC
>NW_025299458.1:0-930 GCF_018294505.1 Triticum aestivum | reverse complement strand
TCTCAACTTTCTTGCACATGCTATGTGGATGAAATGATGATATCATGCCAACTTTCAACCTTTTCAGAGTTCATTTGAAATGCTTTTCAATTTTAGGGTCTTATAGCTCGAAATAATTAGTAAATGCATGAAAAATAACAAATGAAGTCAGAAAGGATTGAAAAATGATGATGTGGCTTTGAATGGTGCATTTTGAACACACAAAAAGTCAGGAGTTCAAATAAGGTATAAAAAATGAAATCCCTTTGTAACAGACAAGTTTCCGGATGAAATCCTGATACTTTGAAAGAGATTGTCCGTTTTGTACACGAAGTGCATCCAGTTTTTGCCGTAACCCTCTCAACTTTCTTGGACATGCTACGTGGATGAAATGATGATATCATGCCAACTTTCAACCTTTTCAGAGTTCATTTGAAATGCTTTTCAATTTTAGGGTCTTATAGCTCGAAATAATTAGTAAATGCATGAAAAATAACAAATGAAGTCAGAAAGGATTGAAAAATTATGATGTGGCTTTGAATGGTGCATTTTGAACACACAAAAAGTCAGGAGTTCAAATAAGTTTTAAAAAATGAAATCCCTTTGTAACAGTTGAGTTTCCGGATGAAATCCTGATACTTTGAAAGAGATTGTCCGTTATGTACACTAAGTGCATCCAGTTTTTGCCGTAACCGTCTCAACTTTCTTGCACATGCTATGTGGATGAAATGATGATATCATGCCAACTTTCAACCTTTTCAGAGTTCATTTGAAATGCTTTTCAATTTTAGGGTCTTATAGCTCGAAATAATTAGTAAATGCATGAAAAATAACAAATGAAGTCAGAAAGGATTGAAAAATGATGATGTGGCTTTGAATGGTGCATTTTGAACACACAAAAAGTCAGGAGTTCAAATAAGGTATAAAAAATGAAATCCCTTTGTAACAGAC
>NW_025299457.1:0-930 GCF_018294505.1 Triticum aestivum | reverse complement strand
GCACATGCTATGTGGGTGAAATGATGATACCATGCCAACTTGGAACCTTTTCAGAGTTCATTTCAAATGCTTTTCAATTTCATGGTCTTATAGCTCAAAATAATCAGTAAATGCATGAAAAATAATAAATGAAGTCAGAAAGGGTTGTAAGTTGATGATTTGGCCTTGAATGGTGCATTTTCAACACAGAAAAACAATGGAGTTCAAATAAGTGTAACAGACGAGTTTCCGTATGAAACTCTGATACTTCGAAAGAGATTGTCCGTTTTGTACACGAAGTGCATCTAGTTTTTGCCGTAACCCTCTATACTTTCTCGCACATGCTATGTGGGTGAAATGATGATACCATGCCAACTTGGAACCTTTTGAGAGTTCATTTCAAATGCTTTTCAATTTCATGGTCTTATGACTCAAAATAATCAGTAAATGCATGAAAAATAAAAATGAAGTCAAAAAGGGTTGTAAATTGATGATGTGGCTTTGAGTGGTGCATTTTGAACACAGCAAAACAAGGGAGTTCAAATAAGTTAAAAAAATGAAATCCCTTTGTAACACACGAGTTTCCATATGAAACCCTGATACTTTGCAAGAGATTGTCCGTTTTGTACACGAAGTGCATCCAGTTCTTGCCGTAACCCTCTCTACTTTCTCGCACATGCTATGTGGGTGAAATGATGATACCATGCCAACTTGGAACCTTTTCAGAGTTCATTTCAAATGCTTTTCAATTTCATGGTCTTATAGCTCAAAATAATCAGTAAATGCATGAAAAATAACAAATGAAGTCAGAAAGGGTTGTAAATTGATGATGTGGCTTTGAATGGTGCATTTTGAACTCAGAAAAACAAGGGAGTTCAAATAAGTTCAAAAAATGGAATCCCTTTGTAACAGACGAGTCTCCATATGAAACCCTGATACTTCGAAAGAGAT
>NW_025299456.1:0-930 GCF_018294505.1 Triticum aestivum | reverse complement strand
CACACACCGATCGATAAACCTCTCCAGCGATGCCTGCCTACAACATACACACACACCTTCAATCTCCTCCTTTATGTGTCCTTGCCTCGTGTCTCTCATACGGTCAGACACACGTGTAAACTCTCGCCCCTCTTTTCATCGATCTCACAACCGCACACTCCTCCCCCTATCTAGCTAGTAGTTGGGCCTCTCGCACCACCTCCTAGCTCCATTCTCTCTGTCTATCCGTCTCGCTGGGCCTTATTTGCCTCTAACAAATGGACGTACACCGACCGATCTCTCGCTATACATATAGCTAGCTAGGTCCTTATAACTCGTTTTTACCCACACGTCAATCGATCTACCTCATTAGTTGTGTCTCTCCCTTCCTCCGACAAACAACAATTGATCTACCAATCTAGTTAGGTTTGCTTACCAAACACATGGTTCCCCTTCATCATCCATGGATGCGTCCCGACAGATCTATCACGCACAGGCACACATAGAAACACATCCCCACTCTTATTGATAACATTGCAGTTCCACCCTCAGTTTGTCTAGTAGGCCTCTCCCACCATCTTCGAGAAGCAACTCCATCACCCATCCAGCACTCTACCCCTCTCCCTCCCTCTCCCTCCCTCTCTCTCCTCTCTCTCTCTGTCCCATCATATTTCCCGTCCTTCAGTTATGTATGGATGTCGACCGATCTCCCTCAAGACATAGCTGGGTCTCTCCTTCTCAACACATATACGAGTCATTCTACCTCTATAGTTAGGCCTCTGCCTACCCCTCCCCCCACCCCCTCCCCCCCACACACACCGATACATCGAGTGCTCTAGTTATGTCTCCCTGCCACACACAAACTTGACATGTGCCCTCTAACGTTCCGGTAGGTCAGTCGCCCTATATCTTTGACTTGCACACACACACAATTTCGATGGCTCTCTTCAT
>NW_025299455.1:0-930 GCF_018294505.1 Triticum aestivum | reverse complement strand
AAAAGCTCTACAAATGAACTCTGAAAACGCTGAAACTTGGCATGGTATCATCATTTCACCCGCATAGCATGTGCAAAAAAGTAGAGAGGGTCATGGCAAAAACTGGATGCACTTCGTGTATAAACTTGACAATTTCTTTCGAAGTATCAGGGTTTCGGACGAAAACTCATCTGTTAGACCGACAATTCAAAATTTTAATAACTTATTACAACTCCGGGCGTTTTTTGCATTCAGCATGCACCATTCAAAGCCACGTCATCAACTTTCAACCGTTTGCGCCATAATTTGTTGTTTTTCATGCATTTACTGATTAGTTTTTAGCTAAATGGCTCTGAAATTGAAAAGCAGTACAAATGAACTCTGAAAAGGTTGAAACTTGGCATGGTATCATTATTTCAACCGCATAGCATGTGCAAAAAAGTAGAGAGGGTCATGCCAAAAACTGGATGCACTTCGCATACAAACTTGACAATCTCTTTTGAAGTATCAGGGTTTCGGACGAAAACTCTGTTACACCGGCAATTCAAAATTTTAATAACTTATTACAATTCTAGACGTTTTTTGCATTCAGCATGCACCATTCAAAGCCACGTCATCAACTTTCAACCCTTTGTGACATAATCTGCTATTTTTAATGCATTTACTGATTTGTTTTGAGCTAAATGGCCCTGCAATTGAAAAGCTCTACAAATGAACTCTGAAAAGGTAGAAACTTGGCATGGTATCATCATTTCACCCGCATAGCATGTGCAAAAAAGTAGAGAGGGTCATGGCAAAAACTGGATGCACTTCGTGTACAAACTGGACAATCTCTTTCGAAGTATCAGGGTTTCGGACAAAAACTCATCTGTTACACCGGCAATTCAAAATTTTAATAACTTATTACAATTCTGGACGTTTTTTGCATTCAGCATGCACCATTCAAAGCCA
>NW_025299454.1:0-930 GCF_018294505.1 Triticum aestivum | reverse complement strand
ATAGCATGTGCAAGAAAGTAGAGAGGGTTACGGCAAAATTGGATGGACTTCGTGTACAAAACGGACAGTCTCTTTCGAAGTATCAGGGTTTCATACGGAAACTCGTCGGTTACAAAGGGATTTCATTTTTTGAACTTATTTGAACTCCAGACTTTTTCTGTGTTCAAAATGCACCATTCAAAGCCACGTCATCAATTTTCAACCCTTTCTGACTTCATTTGTTATTTTTCATGCATTTACTGCTTATTTTGAGCTATAAGACCCTGAAATTGAAAAGCATTTCAAATGAACTCTGAAAAGGTTGAAAGTTGGCATGGTATCATCATTTCATCCACATAGCATGTGAAAGAAATAGGGAGGGTTACGACAAAAATTAGATGCACTTCGTGTACAAAATGGACAATCTCTTTCGAAGTATCAGGGTTTCATACGGAAACTCATCTGTTACAAAGGGATTTCAATTTTTGAACTTATTTGAACTCCAGAATTTTTGTGTGTTCAAAGCCACCTCATCAATTTTCAACCCTTTCTGACTTCATTTGTTATTTTTCATGCATTTACTTATTATTTTGAGCTATAAGACCCTAAAATAGAAAAGCATTTCAAATGAACTCTGAAAAGGTTGAAAGTTGGCATGGTATCATCATTTCATCCACATAGCATATGCAAGAAAGTTGAGAGGGTTACGGCAAAAATTGGATGCACTGCGTGTACAAAATGGACAATCTCTTTTGAAGTATGAGGGTTACATACGGAAACTCGTCTATTACAATGGGATTTCATTTTTTTAAACTTATTTGAACTCCTGACTTTTTGTGTGTTCAAAATGCACCATTCAAAGCCACATCATCAATTTTTAACCCTTTCTGACTTCATTTGTTATTTTTCATGCATTTACTGCTTATTTTGAGCTATAAGACCCTGAAATTG
>NW_025299453.1:0-930 GCF_018294505.1 Triticum aestivum | reverse complement strand
TCATCAACAACGACCACTCCACCATTTTGACACCATACCGTAAGCAAGAACGGTAACCTCATCTTGGTATCGTGATATTCCCATCATTATACATTCTTGCCATTACATTGATAACCACCATAGCCCAATTTTACGTATCTTACTGTAACATCTCAAATTTTCAATTCGGAATGTTATACATAGGTCATCATATGCATAACATATTTTATTTTGCATTTTGGTTTTGTGATCCTGAAAATCCTAAGCAACTGAAGGACCCATGGAGAGAGTCTCAAGGCAACACTGGCCTTCCTCCCTCTCGCCGCTTCCAAGAAGGAACAACAACAATCATCAAGACGAGGGGGCGGGGATTTTATTATTTTCATATTTGAATTTTCTCGAATATTGAAAAGAGGATCATTTTGGTTTAAATTATTTTTCTCTCCAAATAATATTTCCAATATTAAAATACATGAGAGGAGATAATATGACTTCTCCAAATAAAAGGAATATTGGAGGAAAAATGTTAAGATCAAACAAATAATTTTATTTGGATTTTATTTGAATTAGAAAAATATGCATTTTTTTAAAATTGCATTTTAGGCCAAGAAAATGTTCACCTTGTTCTAAATATTTTTATTTAGACGGTGAAAATTGTATTTGGTATTTTTAGATTTTTTAATATTTATTAGGATTTTCTCGGCGGAATTGTTTTAAAAAAAATTCCTGGACCGACTAGGCCGAAGCCCAGCCGGCCCACTCCCGCGCGCCGCCGCCTTCCCCGTCGCCGTGCCGCGCACGGACGCCGAGGGGAGTCCGAGCCAGACTCCTCCCCGGGCCGGCCCCTTCCCAAGAAACGCCGCCGCCCGCCCCCTTTATAAGCCCGCCCGGCCCCCTAGAGCCCCAAGCCGCCGCGCCGCCGCCTGCCCTCGCCTGCGCCGTCGCATCGCC
>NW_025299452.1:0-931 GCF_018294505.1 Triticum aestivum | reverse complement strand
TAATTATGTTGAGCTATAAGACCCTAAAATTGAAAAGCATTTCCAATGATCTCTGAAAAGGTTGAAAGTTGGCATGGTATCATCATTTCATCCACATAGCATGTGCAAGAAAGTTGAGAGGGTTAAGGCAAAAACTGGATGCACTTCTTGTACAAAACGGACAATCTCTTTCAAAGTATCAGGATTCCATAGGGAAACTCTTCTGTTACAAAGGGATTTCATTTTTTAAAAATTATTTGAACTCCTCACTTTTTGTGTGCTCAAAATGCACCATTCAAAGCCACATCATCATTTTTCAATCCTTTCTGTCATCATTTGTTATTTTTCATGCATTTACTAATTATTTTGAGCTATAAGACCCTAAAATTGAAAAGCATTTCAAATGAACTCTGAAAAGGTTGAAAGTTGGCATGGTATCATCATTTCATCCACATAGCATGTGCAAGAAAGTTGAGAGGGTTACGGCAAAAACTGGATGCACTTCGTGTACAAAACGGACAATCTCTTTCAAAGTATCAGGATTTCATACGGAAACTCGTTTGTTACAAAGGGATTTCATTTTTTAAAACTTATTTGAACTCCTGACTTTTTGTGTGCTCAAAATGCACAATTCAAATCCACATCATCATTTTTCAATCCTTTCTGTCTTCATTTGTTATTTTTCATGCATTTACTAATTATTTTGAGCTATAAGACCCTAAAATTGAAAAGCATTTCCAATGATCTCTGAAAAGGTTGAAAGTTGGCATGGTATCATCATTTCATCCACATAGCATGTGCAAGAAAGTTGAGAGGGTTAAGGCAAAAACTGGATGCACTTCTTATACAAAACGGACAATCTCTTTCAAAGTATCAGGATTCCATACGGAAACTCTTCTGTTACAAAGGGATTTCATTTTTAAAACTTATTTGAACTCCTCACTTTTTGTGT
>NW_025299451.1:0-931 GCF_018294505.1 Triticum aestivum | reverse complement strand
TGCACGTTTACGGTAAGTTTTAGCTCGCTGCTCATTATTCACGCGTCTAGCGGCGGCAAGCGTGTTCTGAAAGGGGTCGAAACCATGGTAAATAGGCACTGGTGCAGTTGAACCGTGGTAAAACTCGTCTCCGTAGTTGAGCGAGAGCGGCCAAAGGAATGTGCAATCGTGTGTGTAGTGGAGCTGGGAGGGGCAAGCATAAGGGACGAAGACGGGGGTAACATCTCGGATGCGAACATACCAGCACTAAAGCACCGGATCCCATCAGAACTCCGAAGTTAAGCGTGCTTGGGCGAGAGTAGTACTAGGATGGGTGACCTCCTGGGAAGTCCTCGTGTTGCATTTCCTTTTTAATTTTTTTGCACCGCGTGCAAAACAAAACGCACGAGCGCGACGTATGTTTAGCACGTTTTATTATTTTGCACGTTTACGGTAAGTTTTAGCTCGCTGCTCATTATTCACGCGTCTAGCGGCGGCAAGCATGTTCTGAAAGGGGTCGAAACCATGGTAAATAGGCACTGGTGCAGTTGAACCGTGGTAAAACTCGTCTCCGTAGGTGAGCGGGAGCGGCCAAAGGAATGTGCAATCGTGTGTGTAGTGGAGCTGGGAGGGGCAAGCATAAGGGACGAAGACGGGGGTAACATGTCGGATGCGATCATACCAGCACTAAAGCACCGGATCCCATCAAAACTCCGAAGTTAAGCGTGCTTGGGCGAGAGTAGTACTAGGATGGGTGACCTCCTGGGAAGTCCTCGTGTTGCATTCCCTTTTTAATTTTTTTGCACCGCGTGCAAAACAAAACGCACGAGCGCGACGTATGTTTAGCACGTTTTATTATTTTGCACGTTTACGGTAAGTTTTAGCTCGCTGCTCATTATTCACGCGTCTAGCGGCGGCAAGCGTGTTCTGAAAGGGGTCGAAACCATGGTAA
>NW_025299450.1:0-931 GCF_018294505.1 Triticum aestivum | reverse complement strand
TCGCCATTTTGGCCGATTTTGGCCCGTTTCATGGGCTATTACTCATTGATTTGGGGTTTCGGAGCGATTTTATGGTTACTGAACCCTAATGTGCGCTTACGTGTAGGTCATTAACACTCACAATTTTCGCTGATTCTGGCCTGTTTCATGGACTATTAATCACCATTTTGGGGTCCCGAAGCGATTTTAATGGTTGCTGAACCCCAAGAAGCGCTTACGTGTCATTCATCAACACTCTCCGTTTTGCCCGATTCTGGCCCGTTTCATGGGCTATTACTCACCATTTTGGTGTCCCTGTGCGATTTCCTTGCTTGTTGAACTACAAGGTCCTATTACGTGCTTACGTGCAGGTCATCGACACTCGCCGTTTTGGCTAATTCGTCCCGTCTCATGGGCTATTGCTCACCTTTTTGAGGTCCTGGAGCGATTTCCACGATTAATGATCCCCGAGGTGCATTTACGTGTAGGTCATCAACACTTGCAGTTTTGGCCGATTTTGGCGCATTTCGTGGACTATTACTCACCATTTTGAGGTCTTGGAGCGATTTCCACGATTGATGAACCTCGGGGTGCATTTCCCTATTGGTCCTCAACACTCGCAGGTTTGGCCGATTCTGGCCCGTTTCGTGGACTATTACTGACCGTTTTGGGGTCCCGAAGCGATTTTCTTGGTTTATGGACCCCAAGGTGCGCTTTCGTGCATGACATTAACACTCGCCATTTTGGCCGATTCTGGCCCATTTCGTGGACTATTACTCACCGTTTTGGGATCCCAGAGCGACTTTTATGGTTGCTGAACCCCAAGGTGCGCTTATGTATCGTTCATCAGCACTCACCTCTTTGATGATTCTGACCCGTTTCATAGACTATTACTCACCGTTTTGGGGTAAGGAGCAAATTCCATGGTTACTGAACCCCGAGGTGCGCTTAC
>NW_025299449.1:0-931 GCF_018294505.1 Triticum aestivum | reverse complement strand
CGAACTAACTTTTCTGCAGGCCGACCTTCATCATGGACACCACGTGCATCTTCTACTTCAACTGCACCAGCACCTCCATCCGGTGCCACCTCCAGCCGTGATACAAGAAAACAGGCACAACCACCATTATCTGCCAAGAGCGCACCTGCGGGGCCTGCACAGCGTTCTTCTTCTTCCATGGCATCAACAGGGCACACAAGTGATATTATTTGTCGTCGTTGTAAGGGAGGAGGTCATTATGCGAGAGAATGCAAATCTCCGCGTGTGATGATTGCTACCGCGAATGGTGGATATGAGTCCGCTAGTGACTATGATGAGGAGACTTTGGCTCTTATTACACGTGAAGAACATGGTGGAGATGATTCTGATCATGAGACGCAATACATGGCTCCTAAAGACGCTGACAGGTATGAATGTTTAGTTGCTCAACGTGTTTTGAGTGTGCAGGTCACACAAAGCTGAGCAAAATAAGAGGCACAATTTGTTCCATACCAAGGGAGTTGTGAAGGAACGTTCTGTGCGCGTCATCATAGACGGAGGGAGCTGCAACAACTTGGCTAGCATGGAGATGGTGGAGAAGCTTTCTCTCACCACAAGACCACATCCACATCCTTACTACATCCAATGGTTCAACAACAGCGGCAAGGTTAAGGTAACACGTACTGTTCGTGTGCATTTTAGTATCTCTACATATGCTGATTATGTTGATTGTGATGTGGTACCTATGCAAGCATGTTCCTTATTACTTGGTAGACCATGGCAATTTGATAAAAATTCTGTACACCATGGTAGAAACAATCACTATACTCTTGTTCATAAGGATAAAAATATTACTTTGCTTCCTATGACTCCTGATTCCATTTTGAAAGATGATATTAATAGAGCTAATAAAGCAAAACAGGAGACGAATAAGAGTGAAAATCAGATTGTG
>NW_025299448.1:0-931 GCF_018294505.1 Triticum aestivum | reverse complement strand
GTACTAGACTATAGAGCTAGTTCAACTCTAGTGTAAAATTATTTGTACTAGGCTATAGAGCTAGTTCAACTCTAGTGTAAAATTATTTGTACAAGCTTATAGAGCTATTTCAACTCTAGTGTAAAATTATTTGAACTAGGTTATAGAGCTAGTTCAACTCTAGTGTAAAATTATTTGAACTAGCTTATAGAGCTAGTTCAACTGTAGTGTAAAATTATTAGAACTAGCTTATAGAGCTAGTTCAACTCTAGTGTAAAATTATTTGAACTAGCTTATAGAGCTAGTTCAACTCTAGTGTAAAATTATTTGAGCTAGCTTATAGAGCTAGTTCGACTCTAGTGTAAAATTATTTGTACTAGGCTATAGAGCTAGTTCAACTCTAGTGTAAAATTATTTGAACTAGCTTATAGAGCTAGTTCAACTCTAGTGTAAAATTATTTATACTAGACTATAGAGCTCGTTCCACTCTAGTGTAAAATTATTTGTACAAGCTTATAGAGCTAGTTCAACTCTAGTGTAAAATTATTTGTACTAGGCTATAGAGCTAGTTAAACTCTAATGTAAAATTATTTGAACTAGCTAATAGAGCTAGTTCGACTCAAGTGTAAAATTGTTTTCACAAG
The DNA here is from genome assembly GCF_018294505.1 of Triticum aestivum. Lineage (NCBI taxonomy): Eukaryota > Viridiplantae > Streptophyta > Magnoliopsida > Poales > Poaceae > Triticum > Triticum aestivum. Next base: position 308 of record NW_025299448.1, on the reverse strand, counting down.
CTTATAGAGCTAGTTCAACTCTAGTGTAAGTTTATTTGAACTAGGCTATAGAGCTAGTTCAACTCTAGTGTAAAATTATTTGTACAAGCTTATAGAGCTAGTTCAACTCTAGTGTAAAATTATTTGAACTAGCTTATAGAGCCAGTTCAACTCTAGTCTAAAATTATTTCTACAAGCTTATAGAGCTAGTTCAACTCTAGTGTAAAATTATTTGTACTAGGCTATAGAGCTAGTTCAACTCTAGTGTAAAATTATTTGAACTAGCTTATAGAGCTAGTTCAACTCTAGTGTAAAATTATTGGAACTAG
>NW_025299447.1:0-931 GCF_018294505.1 Triticum aestivum | reverse complement strand
TCTTCAAGGGTGCATGACCATAAAAGATATTACTCATATAAATAGAACAACCATTATTCTCTGATTTAAATGAATAACCGTCTCGCATCAAACAAGATCCAGATATAATGTTCATGCTCAACGCAGGCACCAAATAACAATTATTCAGGTCTAAAACTAATCCCGATGGTAGATGTAGAGGTAGCGTGCCGACCGCGATCACATCGACTTTGGAACCATTTCCCACGCGCATCGTCACCTCGTCCTTAGCTAATCTTCGCTTAATCCGTAGTCCCTGTTTCGAGTTGCAAATGTTAGCAACAAAACCAGTATCAAATACCCAGGTGCTACTGCGAGCATTAGTAAGGTACACATCAATAACATGTATATCACATATACCTTTGTTCACTTTGCCATCCTTCTTATCCGCCAAATACTTGGGGCAGTTCCGCTTCCAGTGTCCAGTCTGCTTGTAGTAGAAGCACTCAGTTTCAGGCTTAGGTCCAGACTTGGGTTTCTTCACTTGAACATCAACTTGTTTGCCGTTCCTTTTGAAGTTCCCCTTCTTCTTCCCTTTGCCCCTTTTCTTGAAACCAGTGGTCTTGTTGACCATCAACACTTGATGCTCCTTTTTGATTTCTACCTCCACGGCTTTCAGCATCGCGAAGAGCTCGGGAATAGTCTTGTTCATCCCTTGCATATTATAGTTCATCACAAAGCTCTTGTAGCTTGGTGGCAGTGATTGGAGAATTCTGTCAATGACGCTATCATCCGGAAGATTAACTCCCAGTTGAATCAAGTGATTATTATACCCAGACATTTTGAGTATATGCTCACTGACAGAACTGTTCTCCTCCATCTTGCAGCTGTAGAACTTATTGGAGACTTCATATCTCTCAATCCGGGCATTTGCTTGAAATATTAACTTCAACTCCTGGAACATCTCATATGC
>NW_025299446.1:0-931 GCF_018294505.1 Triticum aestivum | reverse complement strand
AACACCCATTCTTCTTATGGCTTGGGGAGGAATTTTATCACCTACATCACAGGTGCCACTTTGCTCCACTTGGGAGCCGTTATTCTCATCAAACTCCACGTTACATGTCTTCTCAATAAGTTTCATGGACTTATTGAGGACACGGTAAGCATGGGAGTTTGTAGCATAACCAACAAATATGCCCTCATGAGCTCTAGCCTCAAATTTAGACAAACGAACACCTTTCTTGAGAATGAAACACTTACACCCGAACACCCGGAAGTACTTGAGGTTGGGCTTGTTACCGGTGAGTATCTCATATGGGGTCTTGTTCAAGCCTTTGTGGAGGTAGAGCCGATTAGATGCATGACACGCGGTGTTGATGGCTTCGGCCCAAAAGTTGTATGGAGACTAGAACTCCGCCATCATGGTCCTTGCCGCATCCATCAACATCCGGTTCTTCCTCTCCGCTACACCATTTTGTTGAGGGGTGTAAGGTGCGGAATATTTATGCTTGATCCCCACATCACTAAGAAACTCATCCAAGGTGTAGTTCTTGAACTCGGTGCCGTTGTCACTTCTTATTGTCAACATCTTTGCATTATGTTGACGTTGAGCCTCATTTGCAATGTCAATGATGGTTTGTTGGGTCTCACTCTTCCTCTTGAAGAAATATACCCAAGTGTATCTTGAATAGTCATCCACAATCACCAAGCAATACTTCCTACCCCCAAGACTATCAAAATATGGAGGCCCAAAGAGATCCATGTGAAGGAGCTCCAAAGGCCTCTTCGAGTAAATGATAGTCGTGGGAGGGTGAGCCTTTTCATGTAGCTTTCCTTCGATACAAGCACTGCAAGCACGATCTTTAACAAAACTAACATTTGTTAGTCCACGGACATGGTCCCCCTTGAGAAGACTTTGCAAAGAGCTCATATTAACATGGGCTAAA
>NW_025299445.1:0-931 GCF_018294505.1 Triticum aestivum | reverse complement strand
GCCCTGGGGACAGGTGGCGGGCGCTGGGTGGCTGGCGGCGGTGGGCGGGCGTTGTCCGGTCGGATCCGGACACGTCCGTCGGTGGGGGGGTTGATCTGTTTTTTTTTTCTCGAGGAGGACGGGGAGGAAGACGAGATCCGAAATGGGGGGTGTTTAAATAGGCATAGAGGGAGCTAGGAGAGTCCAAATGAGGTGCAGTTTTCGCCCACGCGATCTTGATCGAACGCTCTAGGACATGGAGCAGAGTTTGGTGGGTTTTGGGCCAAATTTGGGGGGTGTTGGGCTGCAACACACACGAGGCCTTTTCGGTCCCTCGGTTAACCGTAGGAGTATCAAACGAAGTCCAAATGATACGAAACTTGACAGGCGGTCTACCGGTAGTAAACCAAGGCCGCATGGCAAGTCTCGGTCCAATCCGGAAATGTTTAATCCCCACACACGAAAGAAAGCTAGAAATGACCACCGGAGGAGAACGAAGCGCCGGAATGCAAAACGGACAACGGGGAAAATGCTCGAACGCATGAGATGAACATGTATGCAAATGCGATGCACGAGATGACATGATAAGAGATGCACGAAAAAGAAAACAACACACGGAGACAAAGACCCGAACCCGAGAAATAAATATAACTAAGCGCCGGAGACGGCAAGAGTTGGATACAAATATGGAAATTATATCTGGGGCGTTACAACACTCCACCACTACGAAAAGATCTCGTCCCGAGATCTAGGACTGAAAGAACTCCGGGTACTCAGAACGGAGGTGATCCTCGCGTTCCCAGGTAGCTTCACGGTCGGAATGGTGAGACCACTTGACTTTGAGAAATTTAATTGACTTGTTGCGAGTCTTGCGTTCAGTCTCTTCAAGAATAGCAACTGGGTGCTCACGATAGGAGAGATCTTCTTGGAGCTCAATGTCCTCGAAGTTGAC
>NW_025299444.1:0-931 GCF_018294505.1 Triticum aestivum | reverse complement strand
GCCCGCGCCGATGTCCGTCGGGCGCTACTGTTCTAGCTGTACTAGCGATGCTATATGTATGATAGTATTCGAGGTGTATTAGTGATAATATTCGGCGATGTACGGACGCATGGAGATGATGTAGTTTTGCTTATAATTGAATGCATCCTAATTTGAATACTACTTTATTTTGTGATTTGATTTTGCTTATTGAATGCTCAAAGTGGAAAACTACTCCGATCCTACTTTGAATGCTAAAATTGGAGAGCACTATGATTAGTTGATAGCTTATAGGGTTTTTGTTTTCGCAGAAATCTAGGAGCCCCCCCGGCCCCTCCATCATCCCCGCCGTCGTCCCCGTCACCGCCCCCTCCGACATCGAGGTGAGACCAGCCAAATCCTCTTTTAGAAAGATAATTAAACGATATTTCGGGTTGACTGTAAGTTTGTCGAGTCTCCACCATATATGAGAGGACGAAGAATCCGACTGTTGTCGTGGGGGTAGCTTCTCCTTCGTTCCCGTGTGCTAGACAATTTGGTGTAATGCACTCGAGAACGAAAGGAGGAGCTACCATCACCGACGGTCGCAAATGTCAGAGAGGAATCAGTGAGGGAGAGTTCCACCATATATATATGAGAGGACGAAGAATCCCGACTGTTGTCGTGGGGGTCGCTTCTCCTTTGTTCCCGTGTGCTAGCTAGACATTTTGGTGTAATGCACACGGGGACAAAGGGAGGAGCGACCATCACCAACGGTCGAATGTATACACCACGTGAGCTGAGAGTTTTCAAGAAAAGACTCGACAAACCGATAGTCAACCCGTGATGAATAATAATGATCTAACTTAGGTTTTTTAGTACATATATTTAATTGTAGATGTTTAATATTTGAATTATATATGAACATAGGAAATGTCGTACTCGGACGACGAAAGTCTCCCGGGGGAGTGCG
>NW_025299443.1:0-931 GCF_018294505.1 Triticum aestivum | reverse complement strand
TGTTCTTCCAAAGATCTGCTATAAATCAATATGTCATCAAAGTAAACTACCACAAATCGTCCAATGAAAGCACGTAAAACTTCGTTCATTAATCTCATGAAAGTACTAGGTGCATTAGTTAACCCAAAAGGCATGACTAACCACTCATATAATCCAAACTTAGTTTTAAATGCTGTTTTCCATTCATCTCCCAATTTCATACGAATTTGATGGTAGCCACTACGCAAATCAACTTTGGAGAATATTGTAGAGCCACTCAATTCATCAAGCATATCATCTAGCCTAGGAATAGGATGACGATAACGAATAGTAATATTATTAATGCCTCTACAATCAACACACATACGTGATGTACCATCCTTTTTCGGCACTAGAATAATAGGAACGGCACAAGGACTAAGGGATTCGCGTATATAACCTTTGTCGAGAAGCTCTTGTACTTGACGCATAATCTCCTTCGTCTCCTCAGGATTAGTACGGTATGGTGCACGGTTTGGCAATGAAGCACCGGGAATTAAGTCAATCTGATGCTCAATCCCTCGAATAGGCGGTAATCCCGGTGGCACGTCTTGTGGAAAAACGTCAGCGAACTCCTGCAAAATGTTAGTGACAGCAGGAGGCAAAGAGGAAGGCACGTCCTCGAATGAAAATAATGCCTCTTTGCACACAAAAGCATAGCAAACAGATTTGCTGAAATCTAGCTCATCAATATCAGATTTGGTGGCAAATAAACATGCACTTTTCAATTTAATTTCAGAAGCAACACTAGATGGTTTATTATTAGGCTTCATTTGTTGCTCAAATTCTTTTGCCACAATCTGATTTTCACTCTTATTCTTCTCCTGTTGTGCTTTATTAGCTCTATTAATATCATCTTTCAAAATGGAATCAGGAGTCATAGGAAGCAAAGTAATATTTTTATCCTTATGAA
>NW_025299442.1:0-931 GCF_018294505.1 Triticum aestivum | reverse complement strand
AGAAATTCAAAATTTTCCTACGTGTCACCAAGATCTATCTATGGAGAGACTAGCAACGAGGGAAGGAGAGTGCATCTACATACCCTTGTAGATCGCTAAGCGGAAGCGTTCAAGTGAACGGGGTTGATGGAGTCGTACTCGTCGTGATTCAGATCACCGATGATCCTAGTGCCGAACGGACGGCACCTCCGCGTTCAACACACGTACAGCTCGACGATGTCTCCCACGCCTTGATCCAGCAAGGAGAGAGGGAGAGGTTGAGGAAGACTCCATCCAGCAGCAGCACAACGGCGTGGTGGTGATGGAGGAGCGTGGCAATCTTGCAGGGCTTCGCCAAGCACCTACGGGAGAGGAGGAGGTGTCACGGGAGGGAGGGAGGCGCCAAGGGCTCAGGTATGGATGCCCTCCCTCCCCTCCACTATATATAGGGGCAGGGGAGAGGGAGGAGGCGCAGCCTTGCCCCTTCCTCCAAGGAAGGGGTGCGGCTAAGAGGGGGGGAGGAGTCCATCCTCCCCAAGGCACCTCGGAGGTGCCTTCCCCCTTTAGGACTCTCCCCTTTTCCTCCACTCTTGGCGCATGGGCCTCTAGGGGCTGGTGCCCTTGGCCCATGTAGGCCAAGGCGCACCCCCTACAGCCCATGTGGCCCCCCGGGGCAGGTGGCCCCACCCGGTGGGCCTCCGGGACCCTTCCGGTGGTCCCGGTACAATACCGATGACCCCGAAACTTGTCCCGATGGCCGAAACAGGACTTCCTATATATAAATCTTTACCTCCGGACCATTCCGGAACTCCTCGTGACGTCCGGGATCTCATCCGGGACTCCGAACAACATTCGGTAACCACATACAAGCTTCCTTTATAACCCTAGCGTCATCGAACCTTAAGTGTGTAGACCCTACGGGTTCGGGAGACATGTAGTCATGACCGAGATG
>NW_025299441.1:0-931 GCF_018294505.1 Triticum aestivum | reverse complement strand
GTCGTAATCGCACTCTATTGGATATGGTGCGGTCTATGATGTCTCTTACCGATTTACCGCTATCATTTTGGGGATACGCTCTAGAGACAGCTACATTCACTTTAAATAGGGCACCGTCTAAATCCGTTGAGACGACACCGTATGAATTATGGTTTGGAAAGAAACCTAAGCTATCGTTTCTAAAAGTTTGGGGATGCGAAGCTTATGTCAAGAAACTTCAACCTGAAAAGCTCGAACCCAAGTCGGAAAAATGCGTATTCATAGGATACCCTAAGGAAACTGTAGGGTATACCTTCTACTTAAGATCCGAAGGCAAGATCTTTGTTGCCAAGAACGGATGCTTTCTGGAAAAAGAGTTTCTCTCGAAAGAAGTAAGTGGGAGGAAAGTAGAACTCGATGAAGTACTACCTCTTGAGCGGGATAGTGACGCAGCACAGGAAACCGTTCCTGTGATGCCCACACCAACTGAAGAGGAAAACCATGATGATGATCAAGGTACTTCTGATCAAGTTACTGCTGAACCTCGTAGGTCCACAAGGACACGTTCCGCACCAGAGTGGTACGGCAACCCTTTCCTGGAAATCATGTTGTTAGACAACAATGAACCTTCGAACTATGAAGAAGCAATGGCGGGCCCGGATTCCAACAAATGGCTTGAAGCCATGAAATCCGAGATAGAATCCATGTATGAAAACAAAGTATGGACTTTGACAGACTTGCCCGATGATCGGCGAGCGATAGAAAACAAATGGATCTTTAAGAAGAAGACGGACGCGGATGGTAATGTTACCATCTATAAAGCTCGACTTGTCGCTAAGGGTTATCGACAGGTTCAAGGGATTGACTACGACGAGACATTCTCTCCCGTAGCGAAGCTAAAGTCCGTCCGAATCATGTTAGCAATTGCCGCATACTATGATTATGAGATATG
>NW_025299440.1:0-931 GCF_018294505.1 Triticum aestivum | reverse complement strand
TTTTGGGGTCCCAAAGTGATTTCCATGGTTGTCGAACCCCAAGATGTGCTTACGTGTTGGTCATCAAGACTCATAGTTTGGGCCGATTCTGGCCCGTTTCATGGACTATTACTCAGTTTCGGGGCCCCGAAGTGATTTCCAGGATTGACGAACCCCGGGGTGCGTTTAAGTGTCGGTCATCAACACTCGTAGCTTCGGCCAATTCTAGCCCGTTTCATGGACTATTACTCACTGTTTCGGGGTCCCTAAGCGATTTCCATTGTTGTTGAACCCCAAGGTGCCTTACGTGTCGGTCATATACACTTGAACTTTTTGGCTGATTCTGGCCCGTTTCATGGACTATTACTCACAGTTTTGGGGTCCCGGAGTGATTTGCACTATTAATGAACCCCGGGGTGCATTTTCGTGTCTGGTATCAGCACTCGCGATTTTTGTCGATTCTGACCCGTTTTGTGGACTATTACTCACCGTTTTGGGGTCCCAAAGCGATTTCCATGGTTGTCGAACCCCAAGATGTGATTACGCGTTAGTCGTCAAGACTCATAGGTTGGGCTGATTCTGGCCCGTTTCTTGGACTATTACTCAGTTTTGGGGCACCGAAGTGATTTCCAGGATTGACGAACCCCAGGGTGCGTTTAAGTGTCGGTCATCAACACTCACAATTTTGGCCAATTCTGGTCCGTTTCATGGACTATTACTCACCGTTTTGAGGTCCCAGTGCGATTTCCACGATTGACGATCCCCGGGGAGCGCTTACATGTCGGTCATCAACACTCGTAGTTTTAGCCAATTCTGGCCTGTTTCGTGGAATATTACTCATTGTTTCGGGGTCCCTAAGCGATTCACATTGTTGTTGAACCCCAAGGTGCGCTTACGTGTCGGTCATCAACACTCGCACTTTTTGGCCAATTCTGGCCCGTTTCATGGACTA
>NW_025299439.1:0-931 GCF_018294505.1 Triticum aestivum | reverse complement strand
AAAAATTATGAAAAATTACCATCAGTCCTATAGCACATGTGCCCACGTTGTGTAAAAAACTCATGATTTTATCGCGCTCCAAGTATTTAATAATATTCACGCTGCATCGTTACCGCAGAACGTCTACTACCGTTTCATTGCCGTCCGTGAGGGGGGCCACAACCCGGAGACGCGTGCCGCCTCTTCGGACATGCCACAACACCACCCCGCATGTATGAGGGCCCGGTACGACGCTCCGGTGGCATTGCTACCCCCCAGGGCCCCCGTCCCGGCTAACCCTGTAGCGTTTGACCACGGGATCTAGCCCTTTGACTTTGCACGGACGGGCTTTGACCAGTGGACCTCTCCACCCGGTTGTGTTAGGTTGGCCCAGAGGAACACTTTGGAGCAACATCCGGGCCAAACCCACAGCTACATCCACTCCGTGTAGACCCGACGCGTCCGTTTCCCCCCTCCAGGTGCCGCCGGCGGCGGCGTCCATGAGGGGGGGCACACCCCGGAGACGCGTGCTGGGCGTTTGCAACCGCCTCAACACTTCCAAATTTGTGAGAGGCCGCCTACGCAAGATTTGACGGTATGCTAGCCCCCGGAGGCCGCCGGCCACAGTCGTAGACGTGCGAAGAGCAATCCGCGTAGAGGGAAGTGTTCAGATACTTCTCCATCACGAAAAATTATGAAAAATTACCATCAGTCCTATAGCACATGTGCCCACGTTGTGTAAAAAACTCATGATTTTATCGCGCTCCAAGTATTTAATAATATTCACGCTGCATCGTTACCGCAGAACGTCTACTACCGTTTCATTGCCGTCCGTGAGGGGGGCCACAACCCGGAGACGCGTGCCGCCTCTTCGGACATGCCACAACACCACCCCGCATGTATGAGGGCCCGGTACGATGCTCCGGTGGCATTGCTACCCCCCAGGGCCCCC
>NW_025299438.1:0-931 GCF_018294505.1 Triticum aestivum | reverse complement strand
CTCGATTATGGAGGTGATAAAAGAGTTTGTTGTAAAAGTTACATCAGTGCAAACTTTTACACTGATCCAGATGACACTAAGTCTCAACCTGGATACATATTGAAAGTGGGAGCAATTAGCTAGAGTAGCTTCGTGCAGAGCATTGTTGACATAAATATTTGCAAAATACTTACGGATCTGAATGTGACAGACCCGTTGACTAAGATTCTCTCACAAGCAAAACATGATCGCACCTTAGTACTCCTTGGGTGTTAATCACATAGCGATGTGAACTAGATGACTGAATCTAGTAAAACCCTTTGGGTGTTGATCACATATCGATGTGAACTATGGGTGTTAATCACATGGTGATGTGAACTATTGCTGTTAAATCACATGGCGATGTGAACTAGATTATTGACTCTAGTGCAAGTGGGAGACTGAAGGAAATATGCCCTAGAGGCAATAATAAAGTTATTATTTAAGTCCTTATAATCATGATAAATTTTTATTATTCATGCTAGAATTGTATTAACCGGAAACATAATACATGTGTGAATACATAGACAAACAAAGTGTCACTAGTATGCCTCTACTTGACTAGCTCGTTAATCAAAGATGGTTATGTTTCCTGACCATGAACAATGAGTTGTTATTTGATTAACGAGGTCACATCATTAGTTGAATGATCTGATTGACATGACCCATTCCATTAGCTTAGCACACGATCGTTTAGTATGTTGCTATTGCTTTCTTCATGACTTATACATGTTCCTATGACTATGAGATTATGCAACTCCCGTTTGCCGGAGGAACACCTTGGGTGCTACCAAACGTCACAACGTAACTGGGTGATTATAAAGGAGCATTACAGGTGTCTCCAAAGGTAGATGTTGGGTTGGCGTATTTCGAGATTAGGATTTGTCACTCCGATTATCGGAGAGGTATCTCT
>NW_025299437.1:0-931 GCF_018294505.1 Triticum aestivum | reverse complement strand
TATTATCGAGGAATATGGTGGCAGGGGGCACCGCACACGGCTAAGGAATAGATCACGTGGATCAACTTGTGTCAACTTGTGTGTTTAGAGGTGCCCCTGCCTCCGTATATAAAGGAGGAGAGGAGGGGAGGCTGGCCGGCCAAGGGGGGGAGGCGCAGGAGAGTCCTACTCCCTCTGGGAGTAGGATTCCCACTCCAATCCTAGTCCAACTAGGATTCCTCGGAGGGGAAAAGAGGAGGAGGGGGCCGGCCACCTCTCCTAGTCCTAATAGGACTAGGGGAAGGGGGGGGGGGGCGCAGCCCATCTAGGGCAGCCCCTTCTCTTTTCCACTAAGGCCCACTATGGCCCAAATAGCTCCCGGGGGGTTCCGGTAACCCTCCCGGTATTCCGGTAAAATCCCGATTTCACCCGGAATACTTCCGATATCCAAATATAGGCTTCCAATATATCAATCTTTACGTCTTGACCATTTCGAGACTCCTCGTCATGTCCGTGATCACATCCGGGACTCCGAATAACCTTCGGTACATCAAAATGCATAAACTCATAATATAACTGTCATCGTAACCTTAAGCGTGCGGACCCTACGGGTTCGAGAACAATGTAGACATGACCGAGACACGTCTCTGGTCAATAACCAATAGCGGGACCTGGATGCCCATATTGGCTCCTACATATTCTACGAAGATCTTTATCGGTCAGACCGCATAACAACATACGTTGTTCCCTTTGTCATCGGTATGTTACTTGCCCGAGATTCGATCGTCGGTATCCAATACCTAGTTCAATCTCGTTACCGGCAAGTCTCTTTACTCGTTCCGTAATACATCATCTCACAACTAACATATTAGTTGTAATGCTTGCAAGGCTTATGTGATGTGTATTACCGAGAGGGCCCAGAGATACCTCTCCGACAATCGGAGTGACAAAT
>NW_025299436.1:0-931 GCF_018294505.1 Triticum aestivum | reverse complement strand
CCACCCAACCCAGGCTTTCAGAACAAGTCTTCGTCTCAAGCGCCAAGACCGAGTGCTCCGTATCACCGTCCGCTTTCAGAGGTCACGTGCAACAAGTGCCAACAGAAGGGTCACTATGCCAACAAGTGTACCAACCAGAGGCGTCTTCCTCCTCCTCCTCCTGTCAGATCGGCAAGTACAGCTGTGGTCAAGCACAATCCCAAGCACGCCAAGGTCAATATGGTGAATGCAGCTTAGGCAGAGGATTCTTCAGATGTGATCATGGGTAACCTTCCTGTTAATGATATTCCTGCAAAAGTTCTTTTTGACACTGGTGCATCGCATTGTTTCATCTCGAGACCTTTTGCTTCCAAGCATGATTTTGTTACTCAAATGTTGCCGAGACCGTTGTCTATTGACTCTCCGGCCAGCCTCTTGACATCTCGAGTGTGTGTTCCGGATGTTACAATTACTTTGGGCGACTGCAAGTTTCTCTCTTCTCCGGTGGTTCTTGGCAATTCTGACATTGATCTTATTCTTGGGATGGACTGGCTCTCTAAGCATAAAGCTCAGCTTGATTGTGCAGCCAGGCAGATTCAACTGACTCATTCGTCTGAGGATGTAATTGTCTTTGCTGCTCGGGATAATACCATCCGGTTGTTTTCTCTCAATGAGAAGGGTGAATTGGATGCTATTTCGCAGATTCCGGTTGTTTGTGAGTATCAAGACGTTTTTCCAGAAGAACTTCCAGGGATGCCTCCAAACCGGCCGGTTGAATTTGTTATTGAACTTGAGCCCGGTACGGAACCTGTGTGCAAACGTCCCTACAAGCTCGGCCCCGAAGAGTTGAAGGAGTTGAAGAAACAACTCGATGAGCAAGAAAGATTGGGTCTCATTCGGCCTAGTACTTCTCCGTGGGGTTGTGGTGTTCTTTTTGTGAAGAAGAAGGATG
>NW_025299435.1:0-931 GCF_018294505.1 Triticum aestivum | reverse complement strand
GACGCGCGCCATGGAAAACTGGGCAAAACCACGTACGTGGCACACGCCACGTACACGGACCCTTACACGGAGCCGTGAACGGGCTGTACGTGGACACGGGAAAAAAGTGCCCGACGGCCGTCGTGGACGGAAGTTGACGCGGGCCATGGAAAACTGGGCAAAACCACGTACGTGGCACACGCCGCGTACACGGACCCTTACACGGAGGCGTGAACGGGCTGTACGTGGACACGGGAAAAAAGTGCCCGACGGCCGTCGTGGACGGAAGTGGACGCGCGCCATGGAAAACTGGGCAAAACCACGTACGTGGCACACGCCGCGTACACGGACCCTTACACGGACCCGTGAATGGGCGGTACGTGGACACAGGAAAAAAGTGCCCGACGGCCGTCGTGGACGGAAGTTGACGCGCGCCATGGAAAACTGGGCAAAATGTCAGGACCCCGACTCGATGTCACATCGATCTAGCCGGTAACACTTCATATCACTTTGCGGCCTCACGCACGGTATTCCCACGGTTGTCGCCTTACCTTTGCCCGGGACCGTTTGCGCCTTTTGGCTCACGTATATGATAGTGTCGCTAGCATCCATATGATAAAGAGCCCGGGCTGACATGACTAGTCGTAAACCCAAAGTGGCACAGACTTACAGGGACAGGCATCCATGACCCAGCTTCGAACGTGTCGGTCATCAGCAAGTGGGTCCGGGCTGTAGCACTGGGCTAGCAGGACTCCGGTAAACCGGGCTGTAGCGGGCTAATAGGACTCCGGTACTCAAAGCGTGACATTTCCCCGAAGGGACAGACACAGGAACGAAGAAGGACACATGCCGGCCAGCCTAAGTGTTCCAGAGCAGTAGCAAGCTACCATGGCTCAGCGGTAACACTAGGAGACATTTCCCGGTAAGAGAGGCTACTAAAGATAAACAACTA
>NW_025299434.1:0-931 GCF_018294505.1 Triticum aestivum | reverse complement strand
TTTGCTAGAGCTTTTTTAATGTCGGGTATCATTTCCTTAGACCATGAGATTGTGCAACTCCCGGATAACGTAGGAATGCTTTGGGTGTATCAAACATCACAACGTAACTGGGTGACCATAAAGGTGCACTACAGGTATCTCCGAAAGTGTCTGTTGGATTGGCAGAAATCAATACTGTGATTTGTCGCTTCGTATGACGGAGAGGTATCTCTGGGCCCACTCGGTAATGCATCATCATAATGAGCTCAATGTGACTAAGGAGTTAGCCACGGGATCATGCGGTACGGAACGAGTAAAGAGACTTGCTGGTAACGAGATTGAACAAGGTATGGGGATACTGACGATCGAATCTCGGGCAAGTAACATACAGATGGACAAAGGGAATTGTAAACGGGATTGATTGAATCCCCGACATCGTGGTTCATCCGATGAGATCATCGTGGAACATGTGGGAGCCAATATGGGTATCCGGATCCCGCTATTTTTTATTGTCCTTAGAGGTATCTCGGTCATGTCTGCATGGTTCCCGAACCCGTAGGGTCTACACACTTAAGGTTCGGTGACGCTAGAGTTGTAATGGGAAGAGTATGTGGTTACCAAAGGTTGTTTGGAGTCCCAGATGAGATCCTAGACATGACGAGGAACTCCTAAATGGTCCAAAGGTGAAGATCGATATATTGGACGAAGGGTATTTGAGTCCGGAAGTGTTCCGGGAGTACGGAGCTATGGCCAGCATGACCGAAAGGTGTTTTTGGGGGCCCCGACACTACTAGGAAAAGGGCTATAGATGGAAATGACACTAATGGCGCACCAGACACGTGGTGCGCCATTAGTATATACTAATGGTGCACCACCTTCTGATGCGCCATTAGTGTTGAAACTACTAATGGCGCACCCTGCCCACGGTGTGCCATTAGTACCAATTTTTTTT
>NW_025299433.1:0-931 GCF_018294505.1 Triticum aestivum | reverse complement strand
CCACCACTTGAGCCACGCCGCAGGCCGCAGGCAGGCATTTCTGTGGACCCCCATTCCCTGAACGCCGACAGATAAGATGACTGGCATGCTGTAAAGGGTCGTGTGCTATCCCCTTTCTCTTTTCTTTTGATGAAAGCAGAAGGATTACCTCACGAGCAGTTTCCCTGGGAGGAGGATAGAAGCAAGCAAGCCCGTGCATTTGGTTCCCGATGACCCTTCCTTATCTAAGACGATAAGAAGAACATCAAAGAGATATAAGTTCACTTTGTCACACCCCAGCATTCGATGTTATACCTATGTATGAGGAACTTGCACGTGAGGAAACCTCGCCGCATCTATCATTCGCGCTCATGTCGTCGACTCGACTCCATTTGACAAGGTTGGTCGTAGCTGCGTTTGGGGAGATTGGTAAGGGACCAACCTTTGGTCGTGCTCCTAACCCATTTTTGAGCTCATTAAATGAGGTTTGATAGGAGATGCGTTAAAGGCCGGCAAAAGGCTTTGCCAGAAACTTTGCTTACAAAATAGTACTGAAGGCTCGTCCTTTAGTATGTGTAAAGTACATGTAAAAGTATCACGCAAGCTATTTTTTCAAAATTACGTGGACAAACAATCACTACTGCAGGATGCTGCTAATGCGACACTATGATCAGAGACCCTTTGATGAAACTGTGTGTGATGCATTAATCGCAAACGTTGATGTACAAGAACTGTCAAAAAAGATGTGAACCATTTGCGATGAATGATACATCAAACATGGTTCAAAGCTTAGTTGCGTGTGTGAAGAGGGGCATATAGTTGATCTGTACGAACTGTTTGCGTTGAGACAGAAACAGGCAGCCAGATGAAGGTGTGTGCGATACATAGCTTACAGTTCACTCAGATGAACCATTCGCGATGATTGAGGTGAACACAAATGATTCGGCGTAAC
>NW_025299432.1:0-931 GCF_018294505.1 Triticum aestivum | reverse complement strand
GATTCTGGCCCGTTTCGTGGACTATTACTCACTGTTTTGCGGTCCGAGAGTGATTTCCACGATTAACCAACCCCGGGGTGCGTTTATGTGTCGGTCATGAACACTCACAGTTTTGGCCGATTCTGGCCCGTTTCGTGGATTATTACTCACTGCTTTGTGGTCCTGCTGTGATTTCCATGATTAACGAACCCCGGGGTGCGTTTACATGTCGGTCATCAAAACTCATGGTTTTGGCCGAGTCTGGTCCGTTTCATGGACTATTACTCACTGTTTTGGAGCCACGGAGTGATTTCCATGATTAACGAACCCCAGGGTGCGCTTACGTGTCGGTCATCAACACTCGCGGTTTTTGACGATTCTGACCCGTTTCGTGGACTATTACTCACCATTTTGTGATCCCAGAGCGATTTCCATGGTTGTTGAACCCCAAGGTGCGCTTACGTGTAGGTCATCAACAATCGCAGTTTGGGCCGATTCTGGCCCATTTCTTGGACTATTACTTAGTTTTGGGGTTCCCGGAGTGATTTCCATGATTTACGAACCCCGTGGTGCGTTAATGTGTCGGTCATCAATAATCACAATTTTGGCCGATTCTGGTCCGTTTCGTGCACAATTACTCACCGTTTTGGGGTCCCAGAGCGATATCGATGGTTGTTCAACCCCAAGGTGCACTCACGTGCCGGCCATCAACACTCGTAGTTTTGGCCAATTCTAGCCCGTTTCGTGGACTATTACTCACTGTTTGGCGTCCCGAAGAGATTTCCACGATTAACAAACCGCGGGGTGCATTTACGTGTCAGTCATCAACACTCACAGTTTTGGCCGATTCTGGCCCGTTTCGTGGACTATTACTCACTGTTTTGGGGTCCGAGAGTGATTTCCATGATTAACGAACCCCAGGGTGCGTTTATGTGTCGCTCATGAACACTCA
>NW_025299431.1:0-931 GCF_018294505.1 Triticum aestivum | reverse complement strand
GGGGTTTGGATGCACCGGCGAAGTTTGCACCAACTCTCAAGGTGAGAAAGGGCAATGCTCGGTACCGAAGAGGCTAGCAATGATGGAAAGGTAAAAGTGCGTATAATCCATGGACTCACATTAATCATAAAGAACTCATATACTTATTGCAAAAGTTTATTAGCCCTCAAAGCAAAGTACTACTACGCATGCCCCTAGGGAGATAGATTGGTAGGAAAAGACCATCGCTCGTCCCTGACCGCCACTCATAAGGAAGACAATCAAAGAAACACCCCATGCTTCAAATTTGTCACACAGCGGTTACCATACGTGCATGCTACGGGACTTGCAAACCTCAACACAAGTGTCTCTACAATCCACAACCACCCACTGGCATGACTCTAATATCACCACCTTTATATCGCAAAACTATTGCAAGGAATCAAACATATCATATTCAGCGATCTACAAGTGTATGTAGGATTTTATGACTAACCATGTGAATGACCAATTCCTGTCATCGCTCTAAATAGATATAAGTGAAGCAAGAGTTTAATTCTTTCTACAAAAGATATGCCCACGCTCTAACAAATATAAGTGAAGCAAAAAAGCATTCTACAAATGGCGGTTTTCTATGTGAAGAGAAACAGGCAATCCAAACTTCAAATGATATAAGTGAAGCATATGAAGCATTCTATAAAGCCATACTCAAAAGATTTAAGTGAAGTGCAATGAGCATTCTATAAATCAACCAAGGACTATCTCATACCAGCATGGTGCATAAAAGAAAAGTGAAAACTAAATGCAAAAGACGCTCCAAGACTGCACATATCGCATGAACGAAATGAATTCGAAAACATATCGATACTTGTTGAAGAAAGAGGGGATGCATTCTGGGGCATCCCCAAGCTTAGACGCTTGAGTCTCCTTGAATATTTACTTGGGGTGCCTC